>NC_056731.1:209835724-209993224 GCF_019279795.1 Protopterus annectens
ACAAAAATTCTTTTTTATTATGTTTTTATGTTTAGTTTTGTTTAGATTTGCATGTAATGAGCTTGATCAGTGCATGCATAGTAGCATGTCAATGTTTGCAAAGTCAATGTTTTGTCGTCCTTGTAAACAGTGAGATGCAGGTATTTTGTTTGATATCAGTACATCTATAGATGCAGATAGATGGCTAGATAGATGGATGGACTGATAGATAGATAGATAGATAGATAGATAGATAGATAGATAGATAGATAGATAGATAGATAGATACGTGGATATACACACAGATATATATATATACACACATACATACATGCATAGTTTTGAGAATGAATTTCATGATAACCAGCAGAAAGCACTACACATTTTACACATAGAAGCAAGAATGTTTATAAATCTACCTTGAAGTCTGCATTCTGAAAACCTGAGATGAGAGTTGACAAATGGCAAATAATAGAATATGTGTAAAACTGTGTGTGTGTGTGTGTGTGTGTGTGTGTGTGTGTGTGTGTGTGTGTGTGTGTGTGTGTGTGTGTGTGTGTGTGTGTGTGTATGTGTCATTTTGTCATATATAGCATCAAGTGAAAGCCTACCTACAGTAGTTATTGTGCTATGGTAGTATAAAGGAAACATCTCATAGAAAATTAAGTAAAATGTGCTTCAGGTGGTGAAGATTGGATGTTGCATCTTAAGTTATTGTTGTAAGAAAAACTCTGCATGAATACATGATGCGCATTAATATCCAGTACTGACCATCATACTCTAACTGGAAAAAGGAAATTAAGTTCATTCACAATAGGCCGAAATGTTGCCTCAAATAAACTTCAGTAGTTATTATCATATGAAAAGACTTAACAGACTATCAAAAGGACTTTTTTTTTTAAATATAGCATATGGTTCTGATTTAATCCTTCCTTTTCTTTTGCATACTAATCCCAAAAAGGTATTGTTTGAGCTTCTTTTGCCATTAGCATTTGCATGCATGATTAAGCCCTTCCTTTAGATGAAAGACAAATTAGGTCCCAAGGAACAAAGATATTCCAAGGTAGACAGAGTGTACCTGTCAGTGAAGTGGAGGTTTTATTCCTGTGCCGAAACTTGTTGTAATGACATTTCACATTTGTCACTGACAACCGTGATCAGTGTGCCCCAGTTTTAACTACCCACACTCAAAGTCTGATGTCAAATGTGCCAACAGAACTGCGTATACATTTATTACTGCAGTCAAATGATAATCAAGGTCTACATTACAGTTAGGTTCCCAAGACTGATTGATGACTAGAACTTTTTATTATACATTATAAGGTGTTAAGCTGCACACATGAAAAGAAAAAAATATATATTCAGTAAGTCAGTATTAATCAACTGCCTCTTAAGCAACTTTATGTCAGAGCAAACTGAATAAAAAATGACATTGCTGGTAGGATTATCATATGTAAGTTTTTGAGAAGGTTCTGAAACCATGCAATGTCAACACTTCCAGTTTCAGCCTTAAGTGCACTCATTCCACAGCTGAGACTTTAGGTTTACGTAGCCTTTGACCTTTAATAAAATAAGCATATGTTACCTGAGGAACACAGGGCTCTCATGCAAAATGTCATTCCAATCCAATGAGGCAGTGAGCATATTTCTGTTTTTTATCACAGCAGAAGAGAAAAATGGCATGAGTATTGTAAGCATTCCAACTGAACATGGCATTTTGTGGGACTGAATCTAGAAGACCATGTCTTACTCTTAGTGAAGTATTAAAGTAGTAAAATATATGATGTGGGTGGGATATAAAACAGACTTCTGCATAAGAAGAGAGATGATAGCCAAGATGAGACCTGCAAGTATCACAAGGTAAAGCATTAACAAACTGAGGTGAAGCTAAAGAGGATGTAGTAATAGGGAAAATAGAATAATAGTGACAGGTGACATGGAGACAGTATAAAGTGGACTTAAGGAAATATTATTTCACAGTGATGTGCCTGGAGCACAGGGAAATCTGGGACAGAAGAAAGCCTTGATAGATAAGATATGGGAAGGCACAGCTTCAAAGGAACTAATCACAGCATAATGGCAGTCTGCAAAGTTCATAGGTCCCTTTACCACTTACTTTCTTGTGCTTTTCATCTGCATGTTTACTTATTTTCACCAGCAGTGGTATGAACTTTAAAGATGCTGGAAGCTGACTAGACTCAGCTTCCTGAAAGGCATTATTGATATCATGTATGGGTTCTATCACTCCACGGAAGAAGCTGCATTGCAATATAACTTCCTTTACTAAGATACATATAGGAACAGCAAGCTTGTTAAAAAAACAGAATTTTAAAGTCTCTTAGGTAGGGTGGTGCACTATTTTTCTAATTTCTGAGATGCTTGCTTAACCTATGTCTAGGTAACAGTAGATGTACTACATTTGCATAAAATTTAAGCTAAACACTCACTTGCTGAATGAGTTAGATTCACCTCTGCTATAGAGTGGCTCATCTGCAGATCTGCTACTGCCACAGCATTTGGGTGTTTCCTTCTGTATGTGTTACAGTGGTCATCCATCCCTATAGACATATGGCCTTAGTCATCTGGCCTTATAGAGGCATGACACTAGTCATGCATCCTTCTGTGGCTGTAACCTTAGACATCTGGTGTACCTGCAAGATTCATTTGCCTTACAATGGATGCTGAACCCTCTAGTAGGTGGGCACTTCACATCTAAACTGCATATAGTCTCCATATTTCAGCTCCAACATTAACTGTGTACATCAAAGAAAATGTCCCTGATGCAGTTGTATGTGACATATTTGTCAACTCTATAATCACATGTTAAAACATGCTTTCCTCTACTAATATACCTGTCTGGTCCTTTGTTTTAATTGTTTAAATCGCTTGTTCTGTACATCTCTTCATACATCTGGTTTTGGTAAGCTAACACAGAATATGAGTTCACATTTATAAACAACTCACAATACAATAAAAAAAAAGGAACTGCAGCCAACCAAAACTAAAACGAAGTAACACAGTTCCAATGGAACACTCGAGTGATGTCGCTGAAATATCTGTTTAATAGAAGCACTAGTGTGTTGCTTTAAAAAAGAATTTATTAAGCGCGCTTTCATCTTCAGTAACAGGACTTCATCAGAAACATTTACATCCCGTAACAGTGGTGCTTTTATACTCTTGAACAACTGAATAATTGACAATCAATTATACATCTCCCTCTTATTGTTTAAAAAAAATGGCACAATTCATACATTAAAAGTGTCATTAGAAATAAATATATATATATATTTGATACAATTAATATATATTACTAATATGTTTGATATATATTATTAAAAAATAATAAAGTTTCAATATATTACATAATTTAATTAAAATACATTTTATAGGGAATGTTTACAGCTTAAATGAATGATATTTTAAAACAGGCTTAATACTACATGTTTCATTAATACCTGGGGAATGGGTAGAATTCAGTCTTAGTTGCCACTTTAACTCTTCCCTATCCAACCTGTTTTTCCAGTCACCACCCCTGTGATCATTACAGAGATTCTCCAAAATACCAAAAAGAAAGGTTTTACATGAACTGTTGTCCCTAAAGTGTTTATAGAGGGCATTATTGTCATCCTCACGTCTGATAGCATAAAGATGTTCATATATCCGTCTGCGCAGAGCCCTTTCAGTTTTGCCAGCATAAAATTGGTGTCATCTCAGACAGACAGAAATGTAAACTAGCTGTTTAGAACCACAGAAACCTCTCCTTAAATACACCTTTCTCTTAGGTGAACCAATTTCCACCCACTCAACACTTAAAATGTATGAACAGTATGCACAGGAACCACAACCCCTAGTTCCTCTGGATATGTCATTTGTTTTTATGGGATGTTCAAGTAAAAACTTGAGATTATTACTGGTTTTAAACACAAAATAGGGTTTATTACCTACAACATCCATTAAACCATCCTCACCCTTGAACATTACCCAATTCCTCTTGATTATTTGTTGAATGTCCTTAACAAGGGAACCATAAGTCAAGAGCATAGATTGTGTATAGTTTTGGTTATTTTTGTCCCCAAAATATTCAACATTGTTTTTTGAACTCTCAAGGGATTTACCCAATAGGGGTACATACTTCTTACCCCATTCATTTAAAACTTCTTCACTGATAGAGTATAACAAAGAAGTTGGGTAACCTCTATCCATAAAAAGATTAACCAAAAAAGCTATCTCATTCTTACAAATCTCTTCGGAGGAGCACATTCTAGCTATCCTCACCATTTTGGCCCTTCACTATATTTTCTTAGTGTATCCTGGGTGACAACTATTGTACTCCAAATAATCATTCGAGAATGTAGGTTTTCTATATATTCTCGACACAAAACAAGCCCTAGTGGAATCCATAGAAATGGTTACATCCAAATAATTTATGGACTTGTTGTCATAGGTGCCAGTAAATTTGAAGTAATCGGTGACAGTGTTGATGTAAACGAAAAATTACTTTATCATTTCATCTATTCAATAGTAAATTCTTAGGTAAATGGTGGACCTACCTCCGGTTTTTCGATGACATTTTTATTTTATGGAGTGGGGATATAATCATCCCCCACTGAGATCTGTCATTTCATCTAAAGGATCCAAGACAGAACCTTTTGTAAAGTATATTGATTTTAAATGCAAAGGTGTATTAGAGTCAAAACTACATATCTTGAAAAATCCTTGGCACTTTTTAGAGATGTTGAATAATTTGTAGTTTGATAATAATATTATATTTGTTGCTATGTCTGTTACTGATCTCTTTTCAGTTATTCCCCACAATACCCGGATTGATTGTTTTTTTTTTTAATTTCTATGCGAACATTCTTCCTCTGCTATCCAAGACATACAATTAATTATCACCCTCCTGGACTTGACTTTGAACAATAATTTTGTTCACTTTGAGGGTAAATACTTTCACCATGTATCTGGGGTGGCCGCAGGCACTGTGTGTACCCCCTTGTATGCTAATGTTATATTATCAGTGTGAGAAGAGAAGATGGTGGTTACCTCTGAAGTTCTGCCATTTGTTCATGGATATTACATGTTTTTAGATGATGTATTAAATTTATGGAAAGGCACCATCTACCAATGGGGTATTTTTTACACTAGGTAGCAGGAATTCACATCCTTTTTAAGGTTTATATATTCAGTTGGAACTGACAGTATTAACTATTTGGATGTCCATCTTGAGAAGAATTATACACATGGGTGTTACACCCCTACTATTTATAGAAAGGAGACCTTCTCCAATTAATCCTTTATTTTTAACAGTTGTCATCTGTTTCACCAAAAGAGATCTGTTGTTAAAGGCCAACTGGTAAGACTTTCTAAGTTAAGTTCTGATGACAACTTATTTACTGAGCAGATCCATCAATTAATTTTATGTTTATTTTGGGGGGTATCCCATTCAGTTCCCGAAGGACGTCAAGGATGAGGTTGTGGGTTTACAAAAGGATCGCTTTGCACCCATTCTGAAAATTAAATCTCACCCTGAGCAACATGCTACTGAAAGTATGGTTTGTAGGAGAAACAGTTGTAGTTTTGATACATCCAACCCAGTACTTACACTTCCCTATAGTAGGGATATTTGTAAATATATTAAACTGGTGAAAAGTAACTGGGAATTAATATTCCCTGATGAGTTAATATATCTTTTGGGTATCAACCCTGCTGTGTTTTTAACAAAGGAAAAAATTTAAATCCCTTTTAGAAATTGACACCAGTAATAGGAAAGTTACTTATGCACAGGAGACCATGAGACAATGTTTTTTTTGCAAAATGTGCAGGTTTATTCATGAAAGACTGTATGCTGCAGTTGAAGGGTTTGTTAAAATAATTTCCTGTCCTAAGATGGTTAACTGCAATATGACCCATGTAGTTTATTTAGCCCTCTGCAGTTCCTGCAATGCATTTTATGTGGGGAAAACAAGCAGGAAATTAAGAGAAAGAATCCAAAAACATTTATATGATATAAAGAAAATCAAGTCTAGTAGTGTTTTATATAGATATAGTTGTAGATGCCCTCATTTTAAGAAGTTTATGATTTTTGTTATTGACCAAGTAGTGGTTTCTAATTTTTTGGGTGATTTGGACACACATTTGGAATGTAAAGAGTTAATTTGGCAAATGAGACTTAATGCCTCAGTTGCCCCAGGCATCAACGATGCTTTGTCCTTGTCTTGTGTTTTGAGAAAGAGGACCAGTATTGTGTGAGTCTTTATACTTTTCCCCAAGCTTTAGACAATCCCTGGGATTCAATAAAATATTTTTTTCTGTGCAGGAGCAGTGTAGCAGCTCCTGCATGGAATATGGCCGCCGAGCGATCCAGTAAACTAGTGTCTGGACGTGCATGAGCCTGCCTCTTGCATGGAAACTAGTGCAGAATGCTAATTACCTCATTTTCTGGTGAAAAACCATCCAAATGAGGTGAATTAGTGATTCAGTAAGCAGGCAGGTATCCGTGCAAGAACAATGTTAGTTGCAGAAATGTATTCGGTTACTAACCAAATACATTTCTGCAAATAACAAAACAGAGGCATAACAGCTCAAAAAATATATATATTATAGTCTTTATGCATGCCAATGGCCAAATAAATGGCTATTGACATGGAAAAGTGCTTCATTTTTATAAAAATCAAAAATATTTTTTTGGCAGATCTCGGCTGTTTAACCATAGGACAGTGGCACACAAATGGGATTGTGCCAAAAATAAAAAAAAAATGTGAAAACTCAATTTTAAGGGAAATCTGCATTTTGCCATTATAGTCTATGGCATGCAGAATCAAAACAATACCAGGGAACAGTGGTTGTCAAGGGGAAAGGCTCTGTGTTAGTGCAGTAACTATGGACTAAGGCAGTGGCATATGCAAATTAGGGGAAATTTACTGAATCACAAAATCTTCTAAGTGCCAAACTGTACCTAACCGTGTAGGTGCTATAGCATGATTGTGCAACTAGGAGGAGTAACAGACATGAAAATGCAGTGTGTCAGGCATGTTGTAAGCACATTGGACCCCTATGATGCACAGATAAACTTAGCTAAGCACAGATAAGCAAGGGTGTGTGTCTGAGGCTGTATTGACTTATTCTATGAAAAGAAGAGCATGTTCACATCAAGGGAGGGACATTTCTTTATGTTTACATTAGTTAAATGTGTATGCATGGTGTGCACCAGGTCTAAAACATAAAGAAAAAAAAAACAGAAATAGCAGGACTGTTTACATTTGGGCACCAGGTTTCCGCGGTGCATCTCGGGGCTTAAAACAAGAGGAAATGGGAAGGGAAAAAAGGAAAAAAAGGAAAATAGCAGAATAAAAGCAATCACGAACAAATTACATAGCTAGCATGTGGAATGCATCATAGTCAGCCAATCATACAGGCAGCATCTGCAGCACAACAGTATAAACTATGGAAACACCTTACAGTCTGGATTCTCCCACAAACTCTGCACCAGTGATGTACACATGTGGGGGAATTTTAAATGGAAAAATGTTAGGGGCTGCCATTGCTTTGATCCATCAGTATGTGCTAGAGGCTGAGGGCTTAGAAAAGGTTAATGCTGACAACCGCCACAGACAGAGGAGGAGGAGAAGAGTGTTCAGACCCAGGGTAACTTACCAAGGGCTACATGATCTGGAGATAGTACAGCACTACAGGGTGGACAGAGACATACTTCAACAAATCACCAAGCTGTGCTGGCCTCAATTCAGACCTAGAGCCAACAGAGGGGAACCCATCCCTTTGGATATCAAGGTATGTGTAGCCTTAAGAATTCTAGCTACAGGTACTTTCCAAAGACATACTAGGGACATCATGGGGGTCTCACAGGCATCTGCATCCAGTGTAATCCACCAGTTCCTGGATGCCATGCTACCACATGCTGGTGAGCACATTTAATTCCCCAACACCCATGAGGAGAGGACCAGCAATATGCATCTCTTCCATCATGTAGCAGAATACCTGGAGGTACTGGATGCCATAGACTGCACCCACAGCCACATCAAAGCACTACCCAGTGAACAGGGTAGGGTCTACATAAACCACAAGGGATTCCCCTCCATCAACTGCCAGGTCATGTGCAATGCCCAGGGCATTATCATGAATGTATGTGCTGGCAGCCATGGAAGCTATCACAACCACATCACAGCTGTATTGGGCATTTGCCAGTGGGTGCATCCCGTATGGTCAGCTGGTGGGGGATGCTGGCTATGCACTGGAGCCATGGATGATGACACCCATCAGAAATGCACCCACACCCACACAATCATGCCATAATGAGGCACAAGCACAAACCAGGAACACTATAGAGCATGCATTTGGGATGCTCAAGTCACGGTTCCGCTGTCTTGACATATCTGCTGGAGCCTTGCAGTACTCTCCAGCCACATGTGCACACATTCAAAAAACAAGCAAAGAGTACCTCACTGAAGGTAATGCTGCTCTACACCAACAGTCCAAAGAAAAAATAGCAGCTATGTATCATTTGATGAAGGGCACAGCCCTAAAGCACTCATCTCTGCAGTTTTACTTCATGTTATGTTTGTTTTTATTGTGTTGAATGATTAAACCGTCTCTTCCTAAGTGGTGGTAGCTGCTATTTTTTCTTTGGATATGTGCACACATGTTCATAGTATGTGCCATGCTACACAATATTATCCTGTGGAAACAGCTGCATCAGGAACAGCACAGGGAAGGGCCACACAGCCCACAACCATTGCCAAGGTCCTCACAGGCACAGAGGGATTCAGAGGAGGAGGCCCCTGAGCCTGCTCCTGTAGGCAGAAGGAGGCATGCCAAATATGCTCAGGCCTTGGAAAAGAGGCAATGCATAGCACACACACACACTGACACTGTAGGGACCCCAGGGACTGATACCTCTCTCTGACTCTCACACACAGTAAAATGGATGACACACACATCACATTACCTGTAACTTACCATGTATAGGCAGTGTACTGTGTGCATCCAACATAGGCGGCCCTCAAGCACCGTCCTCACAACTGCTGCAAGCACAAGGTTAGTCAGTCTTCTCAACAACAATGAAAGGATTAGTATGTTTTGCTAGCATATCTATGGTAATGCTGCATGCATGCAAGGGAATGGGATGGCCTACTGGGATAGCAGCACAAAACTGGCAGCTATGTGGGACACCAGGAAATATCTGGCCAAAACTGGCCTCCACACACTATGCAGAAGTACCCAAGGTGGCAAAACCCACTGCAGTATATGTGTAGGGACAACTAACTGGGGGGTTCATAGGTCACAGGCATGGATGTCAGTGTAGGGGTCCCATACCCACCCCTCACATCCACACAGCAAGTCAGCTGTAGAAACCACAGAGAAATGTCTGGTAAAGGTACAAAAATCGCGGCAATGTTGAACCCCCCCCCCCCCACAGACTCACACAGTGATAGCATAGCAGGAACCACAGTTGCAGTAAGGCTATGAAGGGTAAGTAGCCTGAAACTCAAATGTATGCCATTACAATCTGAACTGTGCTCCTTAGTGATATGGCTCTTGTCCCCAAGACAGGGCACAATAGTATGGTAAATGGAACCAAAATGTAAAGCAAATATCAGGACAGTCTATGCAAATGTGTACAGTTGACAGGTGTGCCCCCCCCCATATACCCACACAAATGCAGTAACATGTATGTTTGCAGGGAAATAGCAGCATAGCACACATTGGCAGGGCTGTACCAATACACATGAAAACATGTTGCATGTCCACAATATGCAGGGGCAATGAGCTATGTGTATGTGTGGCTAATACTGTCAGGATCTGGCCAGCATATTCTCCTGGCAGTTGTCTCATAGTGCACTAGGTACAGTGCTATCTTTGACAGGGCCATGTGCAGATAACTGCAGTGCCAACTGTTATGCATGGCAGTGACACCCACTGCTCTGCCACTAACATACCTGGACATCACAGTGCTATGTGGAATATACTACACATATAAGGGACATCTTGAAGGATGTGTACCTGAAGTGCCAAGGCTTTTGTGAATATAAGTGCTTTTTGGTGCTGTTGCCAATGATTATTCTTAATAGTCCTTTTTTCTTATGTTTGCTTTTACATATAATGGACATGCCTGAACAGAAGAATGCACTCTGTACCCACACCCATAACTCCCAATCTCTGACAGCAAGATGTCTGGACAAGGCAGAAATAAAAGTCGAACAAAGGCACAATGTTAGGCATGTGTTGTAAATATCACCCTTACATACTGAGAAAGTTGGTAGGGTGAGGGGTTTGCAGTAGCGGGAATTGTCTGAAGGTTATGTAGTCTGAAACAGTAATGTCTGTCATTATTTTGTAACATCACTCTTCAATTATATGTAACTAACTTGCCATAAAAACACAAGTTTACGTAGACAGGCTGAAACTGAACAATCTGCCAAAAAATATATGGTTGAGAGATATGCCCACACAAGGATAGAGTTAGAAAGATACCTCATAAGTAGGAGATCCCCAGCCAGTATATTACCAGGTTGCTGGACTGTTTACACAGCACATCATTACTCAACTGGCCATAGCCACACCTCACAAATGGCCTTGTTGGGCAAGAATGTACATAGCTGCCCTCATGATATTGGTTTAAGCATCATACAACCAGTATTCCTCTGGTAAAGCACTGTGATGATCTGAGGATGGCTGGCACTAGGTAATGACACAATACATTGCAGTGTCAGACCACAGATATGTCAGAAAATGTCTGCTAAACAAACCCAGTACCCTGAGGAAAGTCTTGTGTACTCCTGAGAGGTATGGCTGTAGCACACAAAACCCTGGACTGGATTACACCTATATCTGGAATGGAGTACCACTCTAACTATAGAAGGTCACACTGGGCATGCTCCTACACTTAGAGAATCACAGGACATGTTGAAACCCACACTGGAATATATGACTGTACTGTGTATATATGTCTGTGCATACAGACAGCTATGTACACCTCAACTGTCCCCACACACACACATCAGACAGGATTACCCTCAGCTAGCTGTAGGTGGCCCATATGTGATATATCTCCATCTATTGTGTGAGATACACACACACACACACACACACACACACACACACACACACACACACACATATAAATGGGCAACAGATAACATATGTCAAGCATACACACACATAGATGTGGGGAAGTGAGAGACAGACAGTGATAGAGGGAGAGACACAGGGAGACACAAACAGAGTGAGTCACACACACAGATACCTTAAATGGCATACAGTGATGTCCTGCTGTAGACAGTGACATACCAGTTGTAAACAGTTGCACATGCCAGCATAAAAGGTGAGCCCCATTGTGTAACAGTACTGAGGTTGGGTTTATAATATCACATTGCCTGCCTGTGTGTGTGTGTGTGTGTGTGTGTGTGTGTGTGTGTGTGTGTGTGTGTGTCCATAGGTCTAAGTAGTAGGAGACTGTTCCCACTCAGTACACTTCACATTGCCCTTCTTAACAAGATCTGCTGCTGACATTCACCTTAGAAGTACCATTGGATACCTATCACCATTATAAGCTCTGTAGCACGTGTGATAACTGTGTAACACTATAGTACAACTAACTAGATAGGTAGGGGTTCTAATCTCAATACTGGCAACTGTGTGTGTGTGTGTGTGTGTGTGTGTGTGTGTGTGTGTGTGTGTGTGTGTGTGTGTGTGTGTGTGTGTGTGTGAGGGAGTGTTTGCAGGTGAAACAGTTTTAGGCCATTCCCACCCACAACACTTCCCAGTGCCCCACTTTATCAGTCCTGCTGATGTCATTCCCCTTATCAGCACCGTTGACCAGATGTCAGCCCAATAAGTTCCATAGCATGTGCCATAACTGCATAACACTATAGTACAAACCACTAGCTAGGCAGGGCTTCTAATCTCAGATCTGGCAAGTGTTTGTGGATGCATGTTTGTAAGAAGAAGTATTTTGATAAGTTTCCCACCCAGAGCCCTACTTTATCAGTCCTGCTGATGTCATTCCCCTTATCAACACCTTTGGCCAGTTATCAGCCCAGTAAGCTCCGTAGCATGTGCGATAACTGCGTAAAACTGTAGTACAAATCATTAGCTAGGCAGGGGTTCACAGGTCTAATCTGGCAAATGTGTGTGTGGGTGTATAAGTGTGTGTGGGTATGTTTGTAACAAGAAGTATTTTTGATAAGTTTCCCACCCAGTGTCCTACTTTATCAGTCCTGATGATGTCATTCTCCTTATCAGCACCTTTGGCCAGTTGTCAACCCAGTAAGCTCTGTAGCACATGCGATAACTGTGTAACACTGTAATACAAATCACTCGATAGGCAGGGATTCTAATCTCAATGCTGGCAAGTAAGTGTGTGTTTTGTGTGAGAATCATATCCTGTATGGCTTGTACCACTTTGAGTTGTGTACCACCCTGTATACTTTCCATCACCCTAATTTAGCAGTCCTGCTGTTGTCAGTTATCTTTAATGATAACTATGGGCAGCCATCAGCCCTGTAAGCTCTGTGGCACTTGCAATATCTGTGTATGACTATAGTGCAACAAACTAGTTAGGTAGGAATTCTAATCTCAGTCCTGGCAAATGTAAAAGCATGTGTGTTTGCGTGAGTGTGTTTGCAGGTTAATGATTTTGAGGCAATTCACACCCAGTATATGCCCCATTGCCCTACTTTAGCAGTCCTGCTGATGTCAGTTACCTTTACAGATACCTTTGGGCAGCTGTCAGCCCTATAAGTTCTGTGGCACTTGTGATAACTGTGTACTACTATAGTGCAACAAACTAGTCAGCTAGGGGTTCTAATCTCAGTCCTGGCAAATGTGTGTGTGAGTGTATTTGTGTTTGCATGTGTGCATATGTGTAGGTTACAGTATTTTGTGGCTGTCCAGAACCAGTTCATCTCCAATTGCCATACTTTACAAGGGCTGCTGATGTCCCTCACCTTAGAAGTAACTTGGGATGCCCTTCGCCCTATAAGCTCTGTGGTGCATGCAATAAATGCATAACACTATAGTAGCAATAACTAGATAGGTAGGGTTTGAATGTCAGTCCTGACAAGTGTGTGTGTGTGTGTTTGTGTGTGTGTGTGTGTGTGTGTGTGTGTGTGTGTGTGTGTGTGTGTGTGTGTGTGTGTGTGTGTGTGTGTGTGTGTGTGTGTGTGTGTGTGTGTGTGGTTGTGAACCATATCCACTGGGGGTGGATTTTGCAATCTTTTACTGTGTTCCACTCAGTACACATCCCAATGTCCATTGTACAGGGCCCATTGTTGTCAACCACTGTAGAGGTAGTTGTAGACACTCTGCAACCCTATAGGCTGTGTGCTATGTGAAATAAATATGTAACAGTATGGTATCAAAAACAAGATAGGTGGGCCTTCTAATCCTTTTATACCATTCCCCACTCAGGGAATCATAGACAAACACACTCAGCTAGGCATCAACCTCTATGTCACTAGGTGGGTTGCAAACTGGCTCATGGTTGGAACCCACAGTGTGAAGGCAGTGGACTCCATGTCAGACTGCTGACCAGTCATGAGTGGAGTACCACAGGGTTTGGTCCTGGTTCTCCCCATGTACGGTATGTACACCTCTGACATCCAGCCCTACACAAAGGGACTCTGGCTGACAATGTTTGCAGACAACTGCAAGGTGGGGGCTATGTTTACATCCACAAATTATTTTGACATTCTTCATACAGTCCCCACTGAGACCTATGACTGTTTCCGAACACTGGCCTTAGGCTTAATGGCAAGAAATGTTTCACCAGCCCCTCTAGGATCAACATGGTTTCCATAAATTACCACATCGCTGGTAGTCCACTTGACACAGAAGTTGTTATAAGAGGTCTGGGAATACAAGTTGACAGTGATCTCTCTTATGACCACCACATTGCCACTGTGGACAGAAAGTCCTTCTATGTGGCACATCTCATAACTAAGGGTGTTGCATCCAGGAAGGAAGAGGTCAATGCCTCCCTCTACTCTCCTCTCATTAGGCCAAACATCAAGTACAATGGACTATTTGCCATGTACCTCACTAGACACCTGCAACAACTGGGGGAGGCTGCAAATGTACCTCACAAATAGGACCCTAGGCCTTAAACAACTGTACTATATGGACAGAGTCCAATACCTCCAAGTATTCTCCGTCACATCTTGGCTACTTACATGCGATCTCTGCTTGACTGACAGAGACATGTCTACCCAGCCCTGTTAGGAATGCCACATCTAGTTAAATCCCAATCCATCTGCAGCACATGCCATGGACATTACAACCTTATTATCACAATCAACAGAACATGCTGGGGGACAGGTCCATAACCTAGAGACTGGTAACATTATGGAATATATGTCACATACATGTCAATCATAGCATGTCACTGGCCCTCTTCAATAGAAATCTGGAAGAGTGGATGGGGAACTTAACTCTCACCATGGGGAGCATTCAAGTTGCAATAGTCGATAGATGCACTGTGGACAAATGTCAGGTGGCATGATGCCAGGGTACTCCCATGGGCTAGGCTTGTAATGGTTCCATGGCCATTAGCCTGCTACACACCTATGAACACATGAATCTGTGAATCGCAGTACTGGCAAATGTGTGTGTGTGCATGTCTGTGTATAAAAGTGTTTGTGAGCATGCAAAGTTTAGGTGAAAGTACTTTGATGCTCTTCTTTCCCACTACACCCCCCATTGCCATACTTTGCAAGGGGTGGTGATGTTATACACTTTAAATGTACATTGTGACACCCTTCACCCTATAGGCTCCCTGGTGCTTGTGTTAACTGCATAAAACTATAGTACCAATAACTACATAGGTAGGGGTTCCAATCTGAGTCCTGACAAATGTAAGTATATGTGTGTGTGTGTGTGTGTGTGTGTGTGTGTGTGTGTGTGTGTGTGTGTGTGTGTGTGTGTGTGTGCGTGTGTGCGTGTGTGTGCGTGTGTGTGTGTGTGTGTGTGTGTGTGTGTGTGCGTGTGTGTGTGTGTGTGTGTGTGTGTGTGTGTGTAAATGCTTGCATGTGTGTATATTTGTAGGAGACAGCATTTTGAGGCTTTACTCTCCCAGTACACTGCACATTGTCATACCTTATAAGGGCTGGTGATGTTGCTCACCTTAGAAGGGCCATGGAACAGTCTTCACCCTACAAGGTCTGTAGCCCATGTGATAAATGTATATCATTGTAGTAAAAATAATTAGATAGGTAGGGGGTTCTAATCACAGTCGTGACCAGGTGTGTGACAACACTATCCTATGTTTTAGTGAGTACTATATCCAATAGAGGCTGGGTTTTACATTTTCAGATCATGGTGCTCCCAGTACATGTCCCAAGGTCCATTGCACAAGGCCCGCTGTCTCCATCAACTGTAGAGGTATCTAGTGGCACTATTCAGCCCAATAACAGAAGTGCTTTGTGTAGGAACTATGTAACAGTATGGACTGACTGACAAGATATACAGGGCTACTAACCTCAGTTCTGGCAGATGTGTGTATGACTATATCTGTGTTTGTCATTGTGTATATTTCTGTAGGTTACAGTATTTTGAGTCCATTCTCACCCAGTTCATCTCCCATTGCCATACTTTACAAGGCATGGTGATGTTCACCTTAGAGGAACTGTGGAATGCACTGCACCCTACAAGCTCCATGACACATGCAATAAATGCATAACAGTTTAGTAGCAATAACTAGATAGGTAGGGGTTCTAATCTCAATCCTGGCAAGTGTGTGTGTGTGTGTGTGTGTGTGTGTGTGTGTGTGTGTGTGTGTGTGTGTGTGTGTGTGTGTGTGTGTGTGTGTGTGTGTGTGTGTGTGTGTGTGTTTGTGTGTGCAAGACCAGTATCCTGGATGTGTTGGAGTGCAGCCATGGTTTATAATTTTAGACCATGGTACTCCCAGCACACATCCTACATTCCACTCTACAAGGGCTGCATTTTACATCAACCATAGAGGTATCTGTAGGAACTCTGCAGACCTATAAGCCCTGTGCTGTGTGCAACAGCTATGTAACAGTATGGAATGAATAGCTAAAGAAGCAGGGCTGTTAATCACAGTACTGCACATTTGTGTGTGCATTGGTGTGTATAGAAGTTTTTGAGAGACTGTAGACTCATGCATGAGAGTATTATTAATCCATTCACACCCAGTACACCCCCACTGCCATACCTTACAAGGGCATGTGATGTAATTCACTTCACATGTACTATGGAACACTCTCCACACTATAAGCTCTGTGCCACCTGCGATAACTGCCTAACACTGTAGTACCACTAACTAGATGGGCAGGGGTTCCAAAACTAACACTGGCAATTGTGATCCTGTGAGTGTGTGTGCGTGTGTGTGTGTGTGTGTGTGTGTGTGTGTGTGTGTGTGTGTGTGTGTGTGTGTGTGTGTGTGTGCGGATGGTATTCTCTGTGTGTTTGGTCACACAATATCCTCTGGGGGTGTGGATGTCAACAATCTGAGGTGTGTTACACCCAATACTCTTCCCATTGTTCACTGTACAAAAGCTACTGATGTCTACTACCAAACACTTACCTGTATGCACCCCTCAGTCCTATAAATACTGTGGCACATGCAATAACCATTATACAGACCTGGTAATTGTGTACAGCTTTACCTCAGCTATGACACACTCGATGTGTTACCACACTGCCATACCCCTAATTGCAAATGACTTTTGCAGTTTATAACATCACTATTGTACATATGCCACTGTTTCTGGGCTGCTGTTCCCCTATTGTGTCAAGCTTTGTCCATATGTCATGCACTACGAGGTGGATAGGTATGGTCTATAATTATTTAGTGCTATCATTCCTGATATCATCCCAGTGATGTTGTGGAATCCACACATGTTCTGGGGTAGGGGCCATAAATATGAAGGCAAAGGCTGGACAACCTGTGGAACTCTGTACAGCCAGGATGTCAGTGTATGTCTGGCCATTGTGTATGGCCTATCAAGAATTTGTAGCAGCATACTGTTTACTTATTAGTTGGCCTGTGTAGAGTGGGGGTAAGGGCAGATGTGAGTGGCATGCATCCTTTTGTATCCCAACTGTGCATACTGCTCCAGTTACCAGTGGTCAATCAGTAGTACATGTTTGTATGGGCATTCTGAGACATGTCCCATTCTACCACACAAGTCCGGCTGCACTGTGACCTGGGTCAGTATATGCATGGGTATTGCGTGACTGTCATTCAAAATATACCTGTCCACACAGTCATTATACTGTAGTGTTTGGTAGGCTTACCAGTATGTTGCTGTCACTGTGGTGCAATTGGGTGTATGTATGCACTTTCACACCGGTATCTTTTTTTTTTCAGTACAGTTGCATCCCTGTAGTGTGTGTTGTATTAGGTAATGCATGTGTAATTCCCCAGAGCTGCTTTGGGGTAGTGTGGTATTATCCTGACTGTATTTTTAATGGTATTTGCTGACATGCTTGTCAGCTTAGTGTAGTTTCCTTAAAGTTACATAGCTGCACTCATAGCTTTCAACTCTCCAGGTGTTCATAGGATGTAAAGTTGTCTGGCTCATATATTTGGTCTGGACCCCATGACAGATGTGCATTTCTGACAATTCAGTGGCATGATGTGTGGAATGGACTCACTACATAATGACAGGCAATTTATTTATTTATTATTTATTTTACATTTGTTTACCTGGATAGAATTAATTTCTCAGACATCTGATATTGCATTCAACATATGTTAGGACAGACAGTGTTAATGCAGCATTGTCCTCAATTTATCTACCCAATTATTTCCAATGTGTCCCTATTTCCATACCCTTGCCCCCCCACTTTGTTTGGCTTGGTCCAGACCCCTTGTACTAAGGTGTTCTGAGGTATGACAGTGCTGCATGTTATGAAAATTTATATATATATATATATATATATATATATATATATATATATATATATTTGTTTTGTTCTTGTTCCCTTGCATATATCTGTATCCCCATACATGTAGGTATATAAATGTGTATATATATATATATATATATATATATATATATATATATATATATATATACCTCAGTCATTATTGGTAATATATCTTTATATTTTTATACATATATATGTATCTCCATAGATATATATCTATATGTGTATGATTTATTATAGATATATTTGTAAATTCCAGTCATTAGTGATTCCACAATGTTTCCTCCCTATTGATATGTTTGAAAAACAGCTGAAAATCCTACATCTCAGATGGCTCAGTGGGAAATTGCTGTGACTATGGTGTACAGGGTCCTCGGTGCAAGACCTCCAAGGGCTGTTTATTTAGCTGCTGGGCAGAACAGAGGCTGATGCAGCCAGAGTGATTAAGGTAGTTTTAAGCAGTTGTAAGTGGGTTTGCATGAGTTTGTGTGATGCTAAGTGTTGCCAACAAATGATTAAACTATTAGGCACTTTAACTGTGTAGGTTTTGCTTAGCGACACTTACCAGTACGCAAATCCACATAGCTGAGCTACCCGCTGCTTAGCATTTATGTTTGAGCGATGCTTAAACCTGCTAAGCATAGCTGAGCATTGCTAACCATTGCTCACAGATCATTTTTATAAAATATCACACGACTTCATTTAATAAATGTATATGATTTCTTTTACACGATATGGCTCTCCATGTGCTTTCATTATAGTAGCAAGGGGTGCAACTATACTGTATGGGAACAAATGTATACATGGGTGGTTTCACATGTTATATTCACTCGCACCTCTATTTTACACCATCTACAATACCCTGGGTGACAAAAATAACTCACCATATATTTTAATATGAAAATAGTACTCTTAACACTGTTTTTCCATGTAAAATTGGATTGCCTGTTGTAGTACTCAAACCGTGTATGCCTGCATGCAAAGCTGGGACTCTGACCACTACACCATCTTGGTTTGGGGATTTGAGTTGTATATTTTTATTTATCTCCTATTGGATATTAATATTATATTATTATATTAAATGGAGAGGATTGAGGTTCTCAGCCATGTCATTGGGGACTGTTGTCATGACATAATGGCATACATTTTAGTTTCAGATGTGTATCCTTCAGAAAATTTATGCTAATGCATAATCTGTTTTCTATCAACTTTTTGTCTGTCCTCTTTGCAGGTGTGATGACACCGGTGCTCAGGCTGTGGTTGACTACACTGCAGAATGGGTCTGAGAGCCCATGCCTGTTTTCATGGAGGATACAACCAGGAATGGTATCAGCCCTATGTAGACCTCTATGTGTTGCCTTTGAGAGGGCATTACAGACCTGCTTCCTGATCATGAGGGGAGGAAGGCAGGTGCTGTGCATGCACATGTCTACCCATGGTGGAACAGGGGGATGATGTTTGCACTTCACCTGTCTGCAGCCAATTGCCTATACCTATGGCATATGTGTATGTGGTGTTATTGACCAACACTACAGAGCAGATATGTGTGTTGCCTCTGGAATTGCAGACATATGTCTGGAAGGCCTAGTGATTGGCTTTGGTGGATGTATCCAGTTTGCAGTCAAAGACATCCTTAGGGTACATCACCTGTGACCTTATTTGCTTGTGCAGAACAAGGTGACATGGCTTCCAATGAGGCACCTGTTTCTTCTTGGCCCATCCTAAGATTATTTCTACCTATGATGGTTGTTGTGTATTGCTGCTGTCCACCACAGGTCTTCAGCCTACCTTAAGAGGGTCGATGTTGTCCTGTCAGGTATTGTTGAGGTCATACAGTTATGTAGGGGCCCATATAATACTGGGGTATGGGCCTGGACACTGCTGCTAGTTCCAACATATGGGACATCCTTTATGTGGGCCTTGTCCCCCCCCTTTCCTTGCCTGTGCAGGGGACATTACAGAGGTGTGGGGGCTACAGCTTCACAGACAGCAGGTGGGAATACCACAGAGGACAGGACATGTGGAGATAGCTCAACAACATGGGGGACAAAACTCCAGAATTGGGTACAGATTGTCATTTGTGCTGTTATACACATGGAGGGCTGCTAGATTGACAGGGTTCATCTGGACATGCATTTACTTAGTGACTTGAGATCTGACAGCGATATGCCTCTGATATACCTCTCAACTGGCATGTTGTCCACAGACTGGTCAGAGGTTTGCCTGTTATGTTTGGTATGTTCGTCAAACAACGTCTGTTTTTGTGGGCTTGGTAGGATAATCTGAGGATTGTAATCACTAACTGTTGACATTCATTGGTGTTCCAGACATCATATACTTCAGGGACGTTATGTTACAACAACACATGTAACATCAGCTACTGTTTCAGTTTTTAACACCATTATGTGTGATATGTCTCTTTTTCTGGCCCCTGTCCCCCAAGTACATCATGCGTTGTACAGATGTCCTGCACTATGAGGTGTAGCGGTATGGTATATCATTAATTACTGACTGCACTCCAGTTATCATCCCAGTGACCTAGCAGACTCCTGGCCATGGTATGCGACAGTGGTGAGGATTATGGATCCACACCCTGGAAATTCTGTGGCAATCTATATATATGACAGTTGTGTATGTCTGGCCATTGTGAACAGACTGCCAAGATTGTGTAGCAGAGTTGTGTGTAGATGTTTGTTGGGCTGGGTAGGGAGAGTAGCAGATGTGAGTGTCATACATCCTTTACCTATCTGACTGTGCATGCTGCTACAGCTGCTGGTGGTTTATCAGGTCTGTATGCTTGTAGGGGCAGACTGTGATATGTCCTGTAATACTTCAGGATTCACAGTACACTGTGATTTTAGCCAGTGTATGTTGTTGTAGTGTGTGACTGGCAATCAGGATATGTTTGCTCAGAGTTCATTTTGGGTACTGGTATGCTGCTGTGACTGTGGTGCAAATGTTTTTGGGTGGACATTTTTGCACCACTATCATCTTTTCACTGCTGTTTCATCCCTGTAGTGCATGCTGTATTTGAATATACATGGGTAATTGCCCAGAGCTGGTGTGGGGGAGTGTCATGTTGGTCTTAACTGTGCTTCATAAGGTGCTGGGTGACATGTTTGGCAGCTGTTAGGGGATTTCCATTCTGTTACATGACTGTGGTCATAACTCTACACTGTCCAGAGGCCTAGACACTATCTAGATGTGTGGCTCATATGTTTGGTCTGTTGCCCAGACAGTTGTTGTCCTTGGCTAATCAGTAGAATACTCTGGGGAATGCAGTCAGTAAATACTAACATCCATTAGTGTTACTAACTTCATATCCCTCAGAAAAGATATGTTACAACAAACCCGTTAACACCAGTAACTGTCTAAATTTATGACAGCAGTATGTCTAATATACCCCTGTGTTTGGGCTTCTGTCCGCCAATTATGTCAGGCTTTGTCCAGATGTTATGCACTAAGAGGTTCAGAGGTGTGTAGTATCATTATTTATTATCTTCATTCCTGCTACCAACACAGTGATGTTGTAGACCCCCAGACATGTAACAAGGAAGTGGCCATATATGTGAGTCCTGTGCCTATACATTCTGTGGGAAACTGTACATTGGAGAAGTCTGAATATGTCTGGCCATCGTTAGACTGTCAGGATTGTGTAGTGTGTAGATGTTATTTGTGCTGTGTAGGGAGGGGGGTATATGTGAGTGTCATTGGCCCTTTCTATCTGACTGTGCATGCCTGTATATGTTTGTACAGACAGACTCTGACATGTCCCGTAACACCTCAAGATTCCTACTACACTGTGACTTGGGGCAGTATATGTTGGGGTAATGTGTGAGTATCAAACAGGATATTGCTGCTCACACAGTCATTATATTGTAGTGTTCAGTTTGCTTACTGGTATGTCACTGTGACTCTGGTCAATTGGTTGTGGGTATGCACGTTCACACCAGTGTCTGTTTTTCACTAGTGTTACATCCCTGTAGTGCCTGTTATATTTGCAAATCAAAAAATTAAAATGTGATAAGGCCAAAAATGATTACCAAATCATTGCTGCTTCTCTTTCTCTGCAGTTTCAGGAACAAACTCTGATAGATCAAGAGCTGTGGAAAGTATAGGCAAATATTTTTTTCAATGTGAGAAACAACATGTTTCATCATCAAGCTTGCATTCCTGAAGAGGAAGACACCAAAGTGACAATTATGCCTTATGTGTTGATAAAAGAAAAGTCCAACACTGGTCATCTGTACTCCTTATTGTCCTTAGTCTTAGTCAGGGACATAGGCTCATAATTTTGGCCCAGGAGGCAAATAACATCAGGGTAACATACTGATGCAGACAAAGCTCTTGGAGGTTTCTGAATATAATGAGCCAATGAGTTAATCCACAAGATGACTTGTTGTGTTTGACTACCCTTTTGTTAGATGGCCTATAACATCTGTTTACCTTATGTAGAATAACATCGAGTGTAGCCAGACTAGATTAAGGTATCAAAAACAGAATAAGACGTGCACTTCCACTGAGCAGACAAAGTGCTGGTACAGGCCCACAAATAATAGTATTACAGGGAGGTGAATATATGTAGTGCAGGATCATTTATCTGTGGCACAAGGTGACTACAGTGAGTACAGCATCCAGAATGAAAAGTAAACTTCCCCCTACCATTTTCATAACTTACAAATTCTGAGGGAGATAATTCCAGAGAAAATCACTATCGTAGTATAGAGGATTATGGTTCCCTTGCCAATCATAACCAATTTGTTATGTATAATAGAAATGGATACCAAGAATTAAACCTTAAACATTAAGTTCAAAAGTTTAATTTGCTGGAATCCATTTGGGGAGCATGTAATAAACTGAAGTTCTGATTAGACACCTGATCATAACTGTTTGTAATACATGAGGGAAACTTTAGCTCTCTCAGTTTATCACCAATTAAAATAGGCATGTATGAACATTAAGTGTCTATCAGCTTCAAAAAATGTCACACACATCATATTGTCAGAGAAATGGTAACCAAAAGAGAAATGCACGTCTATTCAATTAATGGCTTTAAAAGCTATTAGTTACTTTTCTCTGTCATATGTTTGCATTTTCTTACTGCTTATGTGGTGGTACAAAGCTGCAAGTAGATGTCCGATCTGGTTCTGTTGAGGATGCCATCTGTCTGTCATCTCATGCCACTCTGCTTTATACCCTGATTCACAAAGTTTACTGATCAACTTTTACTACAGTATAATTAGCTTTATTATGTCCAAGTTTATAAACTAAACTTTGTACTACCTATACAGATGAAGTCTGATAATTCTGAGCAACTTCTCTAAACATATTTCAGCTTTTCTTTGGATTTGGGTTTGAATGTGCACCCATAACAACTGACACATATCGTCTTTTTTTTTACTGTTACACTCCTGATAAAGTGTTAACATCTTTGAGGAATCCTGCAAGTACTTGAGCCATTTCTACCATTTTTTCAGAAGATTCTGAGATGTAGTTGACCTCTGATGAAATATTAAAACAAATTCATGAAATAGGATTTCCTACCCGTTTAAGATCTTCAGTCTACCAAATATCTCTGGCATTAATGATTTTGGTTCCAGTTGCTTTGATAACATTGGATTAAGACACCAATGACCAAAAAGAAGCTTTAGATTAACATACAGAAAAATATTACCTGGTAACATTGAAGGGGTTACATGAAACCTTATATTCTATACATTAAGGAATCTGACCTGTACAGCCTATCAGTTCTGGTATAGCCTTTTCAACATGTGAATGATAGTTATAGAATACAAAGTGAAGAAAATAGATTTGTTTTAAATTATGTATCACCATTCATGCCCCCCACATTCCCTAACAGTTTCCTTAGCAATTATGTTGACTCCAGCAGTCTCAGCTAATTAAAAGAGTATACCATTCATATTCACAAGACAGTTGAGGTTTCCCTCCAAAAAAAGTTCCTCTATGCCAAGTCATAAGTAATGAAGGTTGAATGAACATCAGCACTGTACCACAGGAGTCCATTCCAAACACAGTATTAAAAACCTGAAACACTTGGAGAAATTAAACTGAGACATAAGGCAGGAAGCAATTCTGAGTACATTGTAGGTGCAGAGAAAATCACTTTTTCCTGACATCAGAGACTGAAACAATACTAGTTTTATGAACTCTAATTGTACTTTGACTTTGGAAAGTGGTCCATTCCCATCAAGGTATGTAAAAAACTTAAGTATATGGAGAAATTAAACCAAAAAAAATATCCATATAAATGTGCCACATGCAGCCAGTGTTTTGCATTGAAAATTAATCTTTTATCACATGAGAAAACATACACCAGTCTGAATGGCGAGATAAAATCAGCAAGAAAAGGAAGTATTGATGGAACTGAATTCATCCCAAAGTCCTGGTCAGTACCTTTGCATGGTGGACCCTGTTTTTACAAAATCTCACCAAGGCAACACATATATAGATTGTATTTTATATATCATGGAAAAAGATAAATCAAAAAGATGAGACAGAAGACTAGGTGCACAGTTCCCAGGATAAAAATATGCCACGGACTGGGAAAAGAAAAGCAGTGTAGTGTCCTCAGCACATAGTAACATTTTCCACATGGTTAGGCCAGACTCAGGGGGAGAATCACTCCCATGTGGTAGAAAGAAAAAACATTCCACAAAAACTAAAAAAAACAACAGGCCAAAAAAGAGGCATTGACATGACAAAGTGGACTGTTAAAGATAAGGAAAAAATATGCATTGTTACCATTATGCAAAAATTCCAGAACTTCCAAACAGAGGATAAGTAGCAAGAGTAAGTGAGAAAACAGAAGTAAGAAAAATGCTTGCATAAGAAAATCTGTCAAAATCTACAGATACATATTTAAATTGCTTAATTCAGCAGATCAAGGAAGAAACATTAAGTAAATGAAGAAAGACTGGGCCACCTAGAAAAAGAAACAGCAGAGAAACTGAGGAAAGATAAATAACAAAAAACATAGGCTTTGAAAGGGTATAAAAAGAATATGGGCAGGTGAAAGACAGAAATCTGATATGGTACAATCCTTATTCAAAGAATAAATCAAATTGATCAATGCAAAAAGAGCAGCTCCAAAGATATTTGAACAGAAATAAAGGCAAAGACACTCAGATATGACAAGTTTCACAGGGGTTCCTATCACATAGTCGAACTTGTACAAGTTCGAACCTTATATGGTCGAGACCATAAGTTCGAACTTGTACAAGTTCAAGCATTTCAATGGAAATGTCCATAAGGGGAGGTTTCCATTCTGTTGAATGAGGTGCGATCTCATAGCTGGTAAATTTAAGTAGCGGGGGGTGTGGGATGCATAGCCCCCCATGTGGGGAGGTGCAGGGGGGGTCCCCCCTGCTTACAACAGTTTATTTTGTTTTTCCTTCTTTTTTTTTTATTCATAGTCAAAGTTTTCTAACTTCGAACGGAATGGTTCATACATTTTGTGTTTGAATTTATAAAACTTCGACTATGTGATATATACCCATTTCACAGTACAAAATATAAGATCACAGAGGGGGGAATCTAAACAAAAGGGGCTTAATGCTGCAGAAACCAAACTGTAATTGAAGTGATAGCCTGTCTGTGATGTGAGAGGTTTAATATGTAAACTTGATGATGAATTCAAAGCATGATGGACCAGTGGGTCAGAGGGCAGCAGTGGGTGGAGTGGGATGCATCTGAAAAGGGTAAGCCACAGCGTGATTTTCTGGAGCCTTCTATAGGAAACTCATATGAAAGTCTAGTTGAAGTCACTTAGCATGGAAGGAACAGGAAACACTAGTAAATCTGATGCAGGTAATGCTGAGACATGAGGAGATAATTCACCATATGAAGGAGGGACAGTTGAAGCAGGCTGCATCTGACAAGGATATCTTAGAAGATGATATTCTAGAACTGTCTGTACAAGATTCACAGGAAACAGATTTTGGAGAAGTATTATGAAGACTGTTGAACATAACAAAGATGTTGAATGGATAGCAGCATTAAAATAAACAGTAAGGATCTCTAATATGGAGGACATGAAATTGGATGTATTAACAACCAGAAGAATTGAAAGAAAATTAAGAATAGCTCCTTAATGAAAGACATTGGAACCAGATGCAGCACTTGACTTCTGGCAAAATGTATTGATATCTTTACACAAAGATTTAACTCTGAGTAAGAATTATCTATATTTACATCCCAAACAGATACCAGTTTGGTTAGCAGCAGGAAAAAATTTAACCTGCAAGCCATTTTAAGAACTATAGACTAATAACCTGAATTCTGGCAAGATATGAATTTTAGTTTCATCTATTATTAAACAGATCCATAACAGAGAGCTGTAAAAAGGGCAATAATCTTAGTATGGCATTGATAGATTGCAAAAAAGCATTTGACAGCATTCCACATTCATGGATAATGAAATGCTTACATATGAAGAAGATAGGCTATACATTGATCAGTTAAATTGCAGAGACTATGAAACAGTGGCAAACCACTTTGTAGCTTTATCATGCTAAATAGCAAACTATTCCAGAGATAAAATTTCAAAGGGGGATATTCCAAAGTGATTCTTTGTCACCACTGGTGTTCTGTCTTGCCCTTAACCCATTAAGCTGTTTCCTTCATAGATTAGGTTATAGTTACAGCTTAACTCAAATAAATCAATCTTGGCCAAAGACATCTCATCATACTTTTGTGGATCATTTAAAATTGCATAGGGCATTAGAAGAGGGTCTGAAAGCCCAACTACAAATGCTTAAAGCTTTTGCGTATAATATAAGAATAACATTTGGTTTTGATTAATGTGAAAGAACAACAAGGTAAGCTGCAACACCAAACAAATATCAACCTGAGACTAAAGGAACTTGAGCAAGAGTGCATAAATAATTCTGAATAATTCTGAATAAATAAAGGGTTGACAATAAAACATGAACATAAACAAAAGAGGAGAAAGCTCATTAAGGAAGACTTCAGATGACTAAAGCTAATACTGAAAATTTCCTTGATATCAAAGAATAAAGTCCAGGCTAAAAATTAATTTCCTCTTCCTGTTCTAACTTACATCTTTAGTGTGACCAATGGCATACCTCACAACTTTCGGGCTTTGTAATAGTCTGGGACAAGTCAAACCAATAGTTTTTTATATGTAATGACTTCAGTTGTCAATGTGTCAGAAATTACACTTTTAGGTTGATCGCCTCAAAAGAGTAGAGGCAAATCATGTTTATATATACTTTGCACACATTGCACCAACCATATTTAATTATGTCTCCCACCTTTACCCCAAATACAGTATAGACTGACTGACTCCATTTCAATGCAAGTCAATAGTAAAAGTAAGTGGAAAATTTTCTCAAAAAAACAAGAATCTGTAATACCTCAGTATACTAAAACCCTCCAAGGAGAAGATATTCACCATAATCCTGGCCCAACCTATCCCAACCTACCCCAACCAACATCAAGACAATTCTCTTCCACACACTACACTAAACCCACAACAATCAACCCCCAACTCTGATAATCTAAGTTTTGCTTCCATAAATATTAGAAGCATAAAAAATAAAACTACTGGACTCATGGCTGGATTGCCCCACACAACACTGATAGTCTAGATATAACTGAAACTTTGCTTAAACCCAGAATAAGTGACCCTGAAATTACACCCCAGGCTATAATACCATCTGTAATGATTGTATAAAGAGAAAAGGTGGTGGCATTGCTTTAATGTCTCCCAACAGCTAGCATATTTCCTCCTACAACAAACCAATACCAAACTTCAGTTCAGCAGAGATGCTTATAACTTTCCTGAAAATAAACAAATAATTAATGTCTTGTACATCCCTGCTGGCAACAACACAGTGATACTGGAAGATAATCTACACTGGATATCGAAAACAATTCCACAAGAACTGTCTTGCCCCGCTTTAATTTTATTTAAACTTAAATTTTCAATTTAAGGATTAAATTGTCCTCCTTTTTCACAGTTCTCATTAAACCAAGCAATGAATATATTACCCTCTTTGGCAGGTATCTGTCCAACACCTGCAACAACTAGAATGCCCACAAAAATAGCTTACTAAAAGGATGCAAGACTTAAACAACATGCTCTGTTACTATATTCAGTCCTGCATACTACTAAGAGGTGACTTGTGATTGGCACACAAGGCATCCTCTGACCCATTACTGATAGATTTATTGCACAACAGCAAGTCAAATGACGAGGCGGCTGTGATGGTGCAGCAGTTAGCATTGTTGCCTCACAGCAAGAGGTTCTCCAGTTCAATCCTCGGCTGGGGTACCTTCTGTGTGCAGTCTGCATGTCCTCCCTGTGGCCACGTGGGTTTCCTCTGGGTGCCCTGGTTTCCTCCCACATCCCAAAGACATGCTGTAGGTGGATTGGACACTCTAAATTGGCCCTAGGTGTGTGTGTGTGTGTGTGTGTGTGTGTGTGTGTGTGTGTGTGTGTGTGTGTGTGTGTGTGTGTGTGTGCGCGCCTTCTGTGGAAGGTTGGGCGCCGGGCTGGCAACTCGACACTGTAAAACTCCATTGCCAATCATGAGCGGACAGGTGATCCACTGTGGCGACCCTTAACTGGGAAAAGCAGAAAGAAGAAGAAGAAGAAGCAAGTCAAATGGCATCAAAAATACACAGTTTAGGGATCTAAACCTCTTCAGTAACATCAACAGAATGGTTTGGAGGGATAGGTATATTTTTAGAGGATACCTCTGCTATGGAATAGACTCCCCATCCACATAAAACAAAATTCATCCTTGTCTATATTTAAGCACAATAGATCTGTGGATGAGAAACAGAAAATTTACTCCAGGAGTGCCCCCTGTACTACTAATAGACATATGTAGCTTCTAAATGCTTTATCCTATGTCTGGTTCCCCTGAAATTATCTATGCTATGATCCCAGTTATTCTCATTGGGGGTAATATATAATTATTAAGCATGGGATGGGTAAAGCCATTCTATAACTAAATGGGATGGGTTATTTTGAGAACATAAAGGGAAAGTGACTAGGCTTAAAATGGCCCACAAGGGCATCTGGTTTAGTACTTACATATGAACATATGAACCTACAAGAAAAATACTAGCTGATGTCAATATCAATTGGTTGGACCTAACCTCTGACTCCCTCTACATCTAACATGAACTTATATGGTTTTGCACAACTAATTAATAGCCTGACACATTATAGCTAGTTCCTAATTAGACTAGATCTTAGTATCAGTCCCTAGCAAATTCACCATCACAGTTAAGACTCTCTCAGTGGCCATCTCCCAAACTATACAACCAGATATCTCACACGTCCACTTAAACAGCATGTTTATAAAACAACATGCAACCTGTCCAAGTTTAACCCTGACATATTCATTACTACCCTATAATCTATTAACTGGAACATCCTAAATATATTCCCATTAGATGTTGCTGTAAAAATGAATTCAATAAAATTTTCCTAAAAAATCTCAAATAACCTTGCACCTCCTAGAAGTAGAATACTAATGCAGGATAGAAAAAAGCATGCAAAGAATGGCAAACATATAAAATATCACAATATCTCAAAAGCTTTTGAATGTTATATAACCATGTTATAAAACAAATAAATGAAGACAAAATCTGCACTATAACAACTTTCAGAACAATAGTAAACACAAAGCTAAAATTTTTGTCAGCCATTAAAGAAATCGTATATCCCAGACAAAAAAATTCAGCTATAACCCTTCTCCCAATAACTCACTCAAAACTGCCATAGGATTCAGCTCTTATAACACAGATAGTATACCGTTCCCTAACCAAGGATTCCCCAACATCCAATATTAACCCTTCTCGACAGTTACATACTACCACATCCACTTTCACCTTTAAATCTGTACCCCCATCCTATATAATACTACTCTTAAACAAACTAAAATCATGCTCTACTTCAGCTGGTGATCTTCCACGTGAGTCCTTTAAAATAGCAAGCAAAATTATTGCCTGCCCTTTCTAAATTCTTATAAACAGGTCAATCCAGAAATGCTATGTTCCCTCACATTATCCCACTGCACAAAGAAGGAAATTCAATAAACATCACTAATTTTAGACTTATAGCAATCTTATCCTCCCCCTCCAAAGTACTTGAAAATGTATTCAAAAACAATTGCTAATCTATCACCTGCAGGAAGAAATCCTATTCTCTAAACAACATGGCTTCCTTAGCTCCCATAGTACTTTTAACCTTTACTTGCACTGTCAATAAAGCTAGAGATAACTGCATACTAGCCTCTTCCTTATTTCTAAACTTTTCTAAAGCCTTCATCACAGTTAGTTACAGAAAACTTCTACTTCAGATGTCTTCTCTAGGTTTATCTCAACCCACCCTTCTATCATTCAAAAGCTATCTGTCCAATAGGTATCAGTCAGTAAAATGACACTCAACCCTCTCTCCATATCTTCCAGTCTTCACCACTGTACCACAAGACCCATTCCTTGGTTCCATCCTCTTCAATATTCTCACTAATGCCTTCCACACATATCCACACAACATGGCTGCCAAATACAACTTGTATGCACATCTGACAGCTTGGTCCATCCCAAAAACGGTTAATCAAGAAGCTTCAACACCCACTGAAAGATGCTTTGTAACTCACAATGCTCTCATGAAAAAGCAAAAATTTAAAATTGGTCTCTAAATAATACAACCATTAAAGTCACTTCTCATAGCAGGTTATTATGGATGATAGTGAATAATAATCTTAAATTGGACCTGCATATACAAAATTGCTTAAAAAATCACCAAAAACATGGGATGCTTTACAGAGCCAAAAACGTTCTCACCAATATAACTAAAATAACTTGTCACTACTTACTTCCTCCCCTCACTACTTTGTGGTGCTCCCTTGTGGTGCTCCCATCCTTACTAACCTCAAGACATCACAAGAGTCAAAACTTGAACAATGTTATAATAAAGTGGCTAGCTTTGCAGTAAATACCTCTTTCAGAGCCCACCACTGAAAAACCTAAATTTGATAGAACTACCTCATCAACCAACATTTACATAATTTTTACCACCCATAAAATTATTCAGAATCCATCTGCTTGCACAGTACTAAATATCATTCTACACAACTATGTTCTCAATCAGTCATTATGATCTGATGACCAGAATCTTCTCTCTGTCTGCAAACCTATCAGACCTGCTGGGAATGGTCTAAGGCCTGGGACTCCTTACCTGTGTCCATCAGGTCAATACTCTCCCTCCAGTCCTTTAAAACCATTCCAAAAGACTTTCTAACCAAAATCTGGCTCTGTTCTTGCTCAACCCCCAGGATAAACTATATCCCTAAATATGAACAAGTACCTATTTGTACCTTACACCTCTTTACTCTCCCTTCTGAACTCACTTTTTTACTGCCTCAGTTTCTCTCCCCTGGCTCGCTTTCTAAATATGCCAAAACCCTGTTTTTTCTCTCACTTCATATTACAATTCCCATTTGTATTATACTATTTTACCTTTAATTTCACTGTAATCTAGTTAAAATTTATCTAAATATTACATCCTTGTTGTATAAGTTGTATCTGTTCTTAACCATTACATACATACATACATACATACATACATACATATAGATATTTTAAGCACAAGCATTAATGCCATTCTAGCCTGCCAATATACAAAAACAGTTGTTCTGATAATAAGCGCTGTTCTTAAAAATATCTAAACTAGTACTTGCTTTAATGTAATTTGGTAGCCTGTTCCATATATCAGCTGCACTTCCAGAGAATCAGTTAGTACACTCCTCATTCTTATAGTGTTTCCTACATCGGTTGTCTGATGATTCTCTACTAATTTTGATAACCCCAAACATTCCCAGAGGTAGTTTTCTGTAAAAGCCCCATATACCTGAATAAGATCTCCTCTTAAATATCTATAAGAGACACTATATAAGTTCAGATATTTTAGTCTTTCATTATAACTTACATTTTCACATCCATGGATGCCCTTTCTGTATTTCCGTTCTTGTCTTTCCAGTTTACTCGTGCTTGTTTTCTTATAAGGCTTACATGTTGATATTCCATACTTAAATTTGGGTCTGATGTAATTAACAAATAATAACTTAATCATTTCTAATTTCCTAGACTTTATAAATCTTTTTATACAACCTATAGTTCTTTAACTATCATTAACCAGCTAGTTGATATGATTAGAAAAACACAAAGCTGGATCTATCCATATACCCAGGTCCTTAAATGAAACTATAGTTTCATTCACTGTGTGCTATATTAAATATTTACCTTTTAATTTATGTCTACTAAATCTCATATGCTTAGGTTTTGATGTATTTATCAGCATACTCTTCTCATGTGTCCAAATGGCCAATTTAGTCAAGTTCTTGGAAGACATGCCCCATCTGTAACACATGTAATCAGTTTAACCAATTTTAGGTCATCTGCATATAGACTGCAGAACACCTCAGATGAAGAAAATTTGTCTGAAAGATACATTCTAAACAAGTAAGGGCCTAGGACAGAGTCATGTAGGAAACCCTGGCTGTAACCAAGAATTTCACCTGTCCAATTGCTGTATGACACTTGCCATGTCCTTGTTGTAAGCCATGCAGCTATCCATCTTATCAAGAGTAAATCAATACATAGTTGTTCTAATTTATTGATTGGTGTTTTATGTTTGACCCTCTCAAATGCTGAAGTTAAATTATATCACAGCACAGCTGTCATTCAAATTGTTATATATGAATACCATATATGGTATTCATAGCTGTTATTGTATTGTTATTGAACATCATGTAATAGATCTATTTTCAGCATATGAATGCTGATATATAGTTGCAAGTCCCAACCTTTCTAATTCTGACAATAACTTATCCAATATTACTTTCTCCATTATTTTTCCACTAAATGAAAGTAGACTTAAGGGCCTATATCACTCTGCATTTGTCCTTTTCCCTTAAAGACAGAATTAATAAGCCCGTCCCCAATCTTGAGGAATCTCCCTATATTTATATACACAAGTAAATAATAGATATAATGGTACTATCAGCTCTTGGTGAAGTGTTCTAAGGTCATTATTACTAATTCTGTCTCTTCCATGTCCTTTATTTGGATCCAGTTTGCATAGTTCTTTTTCAGTATAATCTAATTTGATTCCAGTATCTGAGGTTACCTGGATGTCATTAGACCAACTTATTACCCCCTTAGTGGAGCCATACTGTTTTGGATAAAAAATTATAAATATAACTATAAGCTGTTGAGTTTGAGAATAAATTTTAGAATCTACACACAGTTTATCAATTTGTATGAATTTACTCCTTCTACATATTATGTATCCTTAAAATGGTTTCCTATTATGCTCAATATCTGTATATACATTTTCTTCAGGTTTTTCTTGATTTTGTCTCATACTATGCTTAATTTGTGTGTCCAGCTTGTTTATTTCAGTTTTCAAAGTTGTAGATCAACTTATTTTCTATTTCTTATACTTTTTGCCTCTCACCTTAATCAAGTATCTTCTTCTTATTGAAATATATCCTCCTGACGTTGTATGCCTAGATCTTGATGTTAAACATTTGTCTTGATTTTTTGCACTCAAACAATTTTGCTTTCAAAACTTTTCACATTCCTTATATTTTTTCCATTGAATGCATCACTCAAATTAGTTTTACATAGTGACTTTTTTGCTTCCATATTATCTGTAATTAACCTTCTGTGCATTGGTTTAGATTTCAGTTTGGCAGAATTATCTAATAACAATTAACCTTTATAACCCCATGATCACTGCACATCACTGGTGGCAAAACTTAACAGGAAGCAGCAGTAATTTCTTTAGGAATGAAAACTAGTATGTTCAGTACCTTGGTAGTTTATATATATATATATATATATATATATATATATATATATATATATATACATATATATAGGTTCATAGCTGTGTACTAGGCTAATGGCCCTGGAGCCTTTACAAGCCTAGCCCATTGAAGTGCCTTGGCATCATGCCACCTGACATCAGTTCCCATGGCCTCTGTCAAGTACAGCCACTGGAGTGATCCCTGGGGTGAACTTTCTATTACCCATCCACTCATCAAGATTTCTCTTGAAGAGGGTCAGCGAGGTGCTCTGCTTAACATGTATGGGAAGACTATTCCAGAGCATGGGCAGTCTCTGGGTGAGGAACCTGTCCCTCCAGCATGTAGCGTTGATTGTGGTAATGAGGTTGAGGTCTCTGGAGCATGTGGTGCGGAGGGATTTGGATTTGTTTAGATGTAGCATTTCTAACAAAGCTGGGTCAGACATGGCTTTGTAAGTCAAGCAGAGATTGCCTCTAACTAGGTGATATAAAACTATACTGGCATAATACTTGCCCTTGATGGGATTTAGTTCAGTATTATACCCAATAATTGTTGATATTCCCATTCTTTGGGCGTTTTCTTGATATATAGGCAGTTGACTTAATACATTGTTTCTCTATGAATACATTATATCCCTATTTTCCCTTAATTTGGAGCCATAACATGCTTTTAACATAGGGGACAATAGTCCTATGGGTAGTTGCTAATTTAGGTCCATCCATTATTTCTATTGGATCAAAACCTGAGGACATGAATTGTGTCTTTTGAGTATTCCATATACAACAAGAATACTTTATGAGATAGTCACTGTTTTTTATCGAACATTGAATCTCCCTCGCACGTAGCACTACCACGCTGAAATTTCAGCTTATAGGTGGCAGGGGCTGTTATTACCGAGTGGTATTAGTATAATTTCTAGGAGTAACGTAGCACCACCTTATACTGAATGTTGAATTTGGTGGGGGCTATTATTGTGCTCCATTTCTATTAGATTCACTCTTACATTTGTTTTTTCACTATCATTATTGTGCTGAGTATTGATCTCATTGAATTAAAGGGGGTTGATACTCCTTTGTCTATCTTTAGTTTTTTGGTGACTTGACAGTTATATTCAGCCTTTTGGGATGGACCTTAACCAACTACTCAGGGGTATATCCTCTGGTAGAGATGACCTAGGTATATTTGGTGTTGGGGCTCTGAATATGGGTTCTGAAGGGAATGAGCATGTACCACTTGAGTCTGATTGTCAAGACTTGTTTAATCTGTTGTCTAGAAGTATGAAAAATTTAAGAGCCAATGTTTGGCATTTATGTTTATTCAAAGCCTATATGTCCAAGAACATTAGCTCCAAGGGATTATGGGTAAGGATCCAACCCTTGGTAAATAACATTGATGAGGAATTGCAAAAGAATGGGAAGGCATACAACAACAAGCATCAATGGGGTTTGTACAGGCCTTAGCTTCATATCATGACCGGTGCATAGATGCTGGTATATTGGAAGTTACTAATTTGTGTGAACAATCCAAACAATTTGAGGGTCATAAGAATTATTCAACATATTTACAACAACTAGCACAGGAACTATCAGTCCTAGAAAAACAGCTCAAGGAGAACAAGGTGCACAGATTTAACAGGGACCTTATGGACTATGATAAAGGGAGACCATTTGGCCCATTTAAAAGTGTAACATTTTCCAATGTTGACCCTAAGTCCAACAAAAGGAAACGCCCACGATCTATATTAAGGAAAACTAGTTTTTCATCTATGGGTGCATCAAGGGATGAGTCTTCCTCTTATACGGACTCTGAAATGGCACCGGTCATATCCTCACCACACCAAAACGAATCAATACTAGCACTGATCTCCCTTTAGGAAACTAAAACACAGGGGTGGATGCAGACACAAGAGACATAACAAATGTGGAAACTTTACTCCAAATCATGAGTAACAAGTAGTATTCAATAATGCCCTCAATATCTCCTCTCAACCTCTCACTCCTGAACAATTGAATTTACTTAATAAAGGTTTAACTTTTGTACCAGCTTTTTTTGTGGCTGAAAATGATTTTGTGTCAGATTTATATTCTTTTGGGAGAACATTAAACTTAAAACTATTTTTTGATGAAAATGATGACACTTGTACTACTTATCATGTTTTTTATTTTCAGAGATCGAATTTTGTGCCACCTATGCATCCTGTGGTACAACTATTCTTGCATAATGTTCTCAAAGATCTACACATATACCATGGGGAAACCTGGGTCAAACCACATAATCTTTCAAAGATACAACAAAGGGTACTGATGGAACTTAGATCCAACACAAATATTGTTATTGCACCGGCAGACAAAGGGGGGGGGGCTACTGTGGTGAAGGATTTTGACACATAATAATGAAGTCTTAAGACAACCTGACAATCACTTGTTCTATATGGTAATGCCATTGGATCCCACCAATACATTTAAACATCAGATTGATGACTTCCTTAAGTTGGCTTCGGATGAAGGGATTATATCTAACAACACTGCCAAACATCTTACTGTAGCCAATCCCAAAAAGCAATACTTATATTTGCTACCCAAAATCCACAAATCATTAACCAACCCTCTGGGAAGACATATATATCAAATCAAAGCAAATGTTCCTGACCATAACTTTGTGAATAATTTCTTTACTAATGCTGTCAAATCAATATTATTCCACTCTGTTGCTGGTAAATTTAAGATCCCAGTCACTTTAATTCTTTCCTCCTGTGTTTCATGCAAGAAATGCATGAATTCTTCTAGGTCATCAGCACATAACTTTGGTGGTCTAAACATCCCAACAATTGTTATATGTTCCAGGGTTGTCTTTATTGTCACAGTTACACAAACTATAATCCTGTGGTACAACTGAACATATAATAATAACAGGTCTCATAACCATGTTTAATTCCTATCATAACACCTCCACCTGATTTTTGTTAGAATGTCTGTTACAGTAGAAACATTTATAGCCTGACAGAATTGGTTTCCAGTCATTGTTCTTTAACCATGTTTCACAAACAATAACAACATCAATCTTGTGGGAATGTAGAAAATGTTCCATTTAAAAATCTTTATTATTAAAGCTCATATCATTAATAACCAGTAGAGATGCATCAAGTGTTGCTATCTGTGAACTGTTAAAAATTTGACCTGGCAAAAATCCTGCCTTGTGTTTGTCAAATGTTGCAAAATATCTGTTGCAAAAGTTATCTTCCCTGATCTTGACAAATGCATGACATCTTGTCTGAATACATGTGCCCAAAATTAGGCTCAGATGTTCAATACATTTCCATTTTTTAAAATGGGACATTTTTTTCATGTAGGTGTTTAACCCAAAATTCTTTTCATTCCTGACTCTTCTTTCTACATGTGATTTGTGAAAAATACATCCTAATACCAATACAAGCTATACTATCTAAGAGGGCTGTAAGTGCCCTACTAACAGTCAGAGAGTCCTTGTAGATGAGATATTTTGTGCCAACATGAATAAAAACAGATCCTTACTTTCTTATATTAAGACGTTATAAGGCTTGTCTCACATCCTCTAGTTTTGCTTCTGGCAAGCATGACACTATTCAATGTTCATTATTTACTCTACAAATGTAAGTATCATTTCCTCCAATAACTGATTCTCCAATTGCAAGAATATCTTTTCTGACCAAATCTGAAGAATCTTCCAACTTCTAATTCAGTAATATCTGCTCTATCAATTGCTACAAAGGAATGTTCTTCATCACCATTAGTCTTATTAATCCCACTCTTTTCATTGTGTATTACATTTGCAAGAATACAATTCTCATCCAGTTGGCTTTATATATCCACATCTAGAACCATGTTAATACTGTATGTCTTTCTCATCTTTTTCTCCCAGTAATGTTCTTCAACACTTCCACATTCAATTTTGATTTCTTAAAGTTTTCACCTGACCCTTGCCTGCTTTTTCTACCCTCTCTTTTCAAAAAAATGCTGCCTTGCTCTCTGGACTAAAGGTTTTCTGATTGATAAATGTTATCATTCCCTGTAATTTGTGTGTTACATAAAAAGCAGTGCTCGTTTTAGTATATATTCTCTATATTTTACAAACATTTACAGATATTTTTCGGTTTATTTTCTTCCTTGTTATTTGCTGTGAGCTTCTTTCTTTTCTTTATTTTCTTCTAAACACACTGAATCCTCAGATTGCTGAATACTTGTATCCAGAATTCCAGAGTTGTCAGGAACATTATCTTGTTTCATAGGGTTTTATTGATCTTTACAGACAATAGACACTTTCTTTCCTAAATGCGTTCTATTTGCTCTTTGACTAACATTATTTATCTCACCAGTCCTCTCATTAATATATGTAACAACAGTTCTCCTAGCCATGGCAATTGCACAAGTGCAATCATCATCAGTAAGTCTAGATTTACTACAAATCATGGTAAGCAAATCATCCAACTTTTGACACGAGGAACACAAATCACCAGTTTTATCAGTTGTTACATTTAAATATGCATAGCATTTATTACACTGTACAAGATATGTGTGCTTTAGCAAATCATTAATGGCACACCCATTTATTTCCACATTATGTCTAATTTAGTATAATTATTTTCATATTAATTATGAAGACTCTAAAATTATTGTTTTTGTAAAACTTTAGAGCTTTACTACCTGAGCTCCACTGAGAACAGACACCTACCCAGTCAGACTTCCCTTGTAATCAAACGTCAATAACTAACCAACTAAATAAATACATACATACATACATACATACATATATACATACATACATAAACAAATAGACTATGTAATAATATCTGAAAGACTGACTCCAAATAGCACTGAATCACTCTGACAAGAAAACAAAAAATGCTTCATGCATTTTAAATTAAGTATAAAAAACAGTGCTTATGAAGATGATACATCCCTTACTCTGAAGGAGGTGTGCGCTGCCTTGAAATTCGCTACATGTATAGATTTGCAATCAATGAACTGCATGCATATTTGTTGACCTCATCAGATCCAACCAAAGTAGGGGTTTAAATTTAAAACATTTTTACAATACTATTTACAAACTTACATACTTACATGTTTACAATCTGTACATTGTACAATGTTCTATGCCTTTCCATTATTGTCATACAAACATAAATATTTTACTTTCTAGTATTGTGTTAAACTTCTATCTTCATTATTCTTATTTGACTCACACTCCTTTTCCCATAACCACCATCTAGTTTTTTTTCATACTCCATATGCCTCCTTTATATTTTCAAAGAACACATATTTTTTTCCCACAATTTTGCAACACTTATGCATTGTAAAAAAATATGTTCAGTAGTTTTCTTCATTAGCACAATGGGTCTATTTTCAATCATTGAATTTACGCTTCACTAAACCACAAATAAGCTACACCAGTCACATGAAACCTCATTATAATGAAAGCTCACTTTGCCAACATACAAATCTCCAAAAGAACAGTGATTTAAAATGTAAAAACAAAAGCACACACATTTCCCAATATTTTTGCAGGAGGGGGAGCCACTACCAGCAACACAGAAACTATGTCAATTAAAAGGACATGGGCAAAGTGAACTATCATAATAATGAGTTTTTGGGTGAGTGATGTCGGTTATTTGCAGTTCGGTGAAGCATAAATTTGATGAATGAAAGTAGACCCTAACACAATATATACAAACGCTTTCATTGATTTTTATATGGTATATTTCATTTTACTGGTAATTTACTAATTATTAATTTCTGTAAAAACTTGACATTCTATTTGCTTATTACACCATGTTTTGGGTACTTTTATAGCTTTAACCACTAGCTCAACACTTTCCTCTCATTTTCTATTTCATCAATTTTCATTTTCTGAAAATATTTTTTTCTTAATAACATCTTCTTTCTTCATTCTTTCTTTATTTTACACTTTTGAATGTTTATAGAGAATCACTAAATATGCAATATTTCCCAGTACAACTGAATTAATCAAATAAACCTCTTTTATTAAACAATAGCTTATATGTTTTCCAAAAACAAAAAAGCTCAGTTGTTTAATCTATTATCCTATTCAATTGTTCCTCACGTCAGTTTTTTACCACCAAATCTTATTCTTAACACAGAGATTTCTTTCATCAAAAAGATACTCATCCTATCTTTACTATATTACCCAGCCCTTTACTTTTTTTCGTTATTTAAAGTTATGCCAATTATATTTAAACATTGATGTACATAACATATATATTTCATCCAAACTTTGTTTCTCATTATCAATATAATATCTGCATAAATAAACATAACTGGAACTTTTAACCCTTTATCAGTAATATAAATAGCACAATTTATATGCAAGTTTATATCTCTACCTAATACATTCATAACTAATGCAAATAATATGCTACTCATAGGGCATCCTTGACATAGGCCATTCTTTAAATCTAAACATACATTCTTAATTTTCTCACTAATGTTGTACTCTTCCTTAATTGTCCACAAAAGTTCATCTTGTAATGTAGCATATGCTTTATTTAAATCCCCTATCATGATTTAAGTTTCACCAGTCCTGTTTATAATATCATCCACAATTTCCCTTACTATTAATAGCAATTCCTGACATCCTTATCCCTTTAAACTATTTACATTATACTATCTTCCATAATATGTTTCATTGTGCTTCCCATTCCCTTCTGAATTATTTTCAAGCATTGTGCAATACTATAGGTCTCTAATTTTTAGTTTTAATGTTATCTTAATTTTTCCACCCATAATAATTTAAATACACTACTGCATTAATCCTTATACAGAAAACCTTCATTTAACCAATCATCCATAACTTTTAAGATCAGTAAAATTCTTATAAAATTGGTATCCTAATCAGTCTGGTCCTGAAACTGACTGTAAATTAACTTGTCCAAGTACCTTATGTAATTCCTGTCACTGAAATAAATAAATAGCCCAGGAACTTAATAAAATTCACCAAAGCCAAGTTTCAGGCTAAAATAACTACTCAAGCCAAAGTGGATTTTTTTGTAAAAGTTACCAAAGCAATGGATGCTTGCAAAAGGGTACACACCACATACCTCAACCTAGATTAAGCTTTTGACACAGTACCCACTCATATGTAGTAGAAAAGTTAAATAAACTGGGGATACTTCCACAAAAAGACCAGTCTTCAATGGAGTCCACCAGGGTTCTGTGTTGGGACCTCTCCTGTTTAACATCCACTTTTCTGAAGAAAAAGTCAATACTGCTCTGGCTGACTAAATTTGCAGATGACTACAAGCTAGGATCAGTCATTGAATCCCCAAATGACTTAGCCATCCTGCAGGAAGGTTTGTCCCAAATAAATAACTGGTGTCAAAATCATGGGCTAAAACTAAATGCCAAAAAATACATTATTTTATCCTTTGGGAAATCAACCAACCCAGGGAAATGCCACATTGGCAATATGTGAATAAGAGTTAACCCAGTTGTTCAGGATTTGGCAACTTATGTGGACAGGACCTAACTTTTGACTAACATGTGTCTGTTATTGTAAGGAAGCCTTCTATATTGCACAACTTATAAACAAAGGGATTGTGTCTAGATCTAGGGATGTCATTGTCCCACTTTTCTCAGCCCTCATTAGGCCAATATTTGAATAAAAATTCCTTCTTTTGGCATGTATCAATACAAACACATGAAACAACTGGAATGCCCACAAAGATGCCCTACTAAAAGGATACAAGGCCTAACAGCATGTCCTACATGGACCAACTCAAAGCTCTGTCTCTATACTTGGTATCATATAGACTCATAAGAGGTGACCTGTGTCTGACATATAAGGCATCTTCCAACCCATTTCTGATGAATTTCCTGTATATCAGCAAGTCAAATGGCATCAGAAATACTCTGTATAGAAATTTAAACCTGTTTTGTAACATGAACAGAAATGGAGGGGCAGGTATACCTTACAGAGCGTATAGCTGCTGTAGAGCAGACTCCCCATCCACATAACACAAAGTTTATCCTTGTCCTCATTCAAGCACAACTTAGATCTATGGACGAGGAACAGAAAATGTACCCCAGGACTGCCTCTTGTACTACTAATGGACAGAGGCAGCTCCTAAATGCTTTATCCCATGCATGAATCCCCTCAAATTATCTATGGTATGATCCCAGTTATTGGGGAACTCTATAATTACTGAACTTGAGATGGTAAGACCAATCTACAACCAAATGGGATAGGTTATTTTGAGCACAAAAAGGCAAAATGGTTGGGCTTGAAATGGCCCACAGGGGCAGCTAGCCTAATATCTACCTATAAACCTATCAGACGGAATTCAGACCCACTGTTACATATCCTATCAGTGAATGCATTTGATGCCTATTCCTTTTAATGTTTATCCATAAAATATTAATTTGATAGCCTTCCACAGTCATTGTACAATAAGCTATACATTAAAGTGGGAACAATACATTGGCATGGAGATGAAATTTAAACAATTAAAACACTTGCACTGACAGCACAATGATTTTATTTTTATTAATAACTGACATGTAGACTGACTGCCCATTATTGCAGCTACTAGAACAGTTGTGCAAGACTTCATACTCAACATTTCATGACCCTGGTTCCCACAGGAAGGGGAAATCAAGAAGTGAAGAGTTACAGACTGCTTTTTAAAATACGTGAGGTGTAGGTTTTTAAAGAGAAAGGTTTTCTTTAATTAATTAACTGAAAGTGATAACATTTCAAAGATAAAAAATGGAAAGGTTATTGGGCAGAAAGCAATCTCTCTTTTGTAATAAATTAATTATCTTCTGCTCTCTGTTGTAGAAAATAATTTTGCCATGAATTGTAAAATGAGGTCCCAAAAACTCAGAGTACACACTATTTTACTTTTTATACCTCACATCAACATATTTCTATATATCTTTTTTTATGTGCAATACTATTTTCAATTGATTTAATTAGATTGCAGTACTGCAGTAGATTTTTTTTTTTTTGTACGGGAAAGTTTACTAATACTGTTGTTAGGCTTTGTCAATAGGAGAAATTTTGTAATATTTGTTTTTGTTTCTTTGTTTTTTGGTCTTATTTATGATTCATTACAGAGTTTGTTTTAGTCTTGTGAAAAATTGGAAAAGTTGTAGTATCACAGATAACATTTGTAAAGTTATTCTTTTTTTCTTAGTTAATGTTAGATTTTGGGTCTATATTACACAGACAAAACTTCAAAATCTCAAACACTCATATGAGCGGAAATGCAGAAAATCAAAATCACTATTGTTGGGGCTGCTCCCCCACATCCCCCGCTAAATATATATTCCAACTCTGAAATCACACTACAGTGAGGAAAGGGCAAATTTCCTGATCTTCACTGTACCGCAGTCTCACAATAGCGATTACGAAGAATGGTATTTTCGACTTCTAAGCCATTCGAGATTTTGATTTTTTGTCGATCTAATAGGGACCCTAGATTTTATGTTTTGTAGGCTGTTATAATTTTACCCCCTCCCCTTTTCATTTGCATGCTTTCAGCTGAAAGTCAGCTGCCCAACTGTACCATTTGTAATGGGCTCCTGTCATTTGTTCAACAGCACTTTCATTGACTGTTGTATAATCAAATGAAATTTAGTGAAACAACTCTCAGCAACAGTGGAGTTTTTGTTTTTCATCCCTGTTGTATATGTATTTGGAGTAGGTATGTTTAATTTTGGGGGATGCCCCCACATACCTCTGAGGTTCTGCATTTATGCCATTATTCAGCACTCAGTGGACGTGTTGTCGGTCGATCAACATGTATTCTTTTTTATGACTTTTTGCATGTGGTTACCAGACTTTGTGACCAGGTTTGGATGATCTGGATCTTGGATCATGTGAAACTATGAAACAAACCCACATCATTTTCAGTTATGAAATTTGCAATCTCTCTCTCACTCTTTTTTATTTTTTGTATTGTGTAATTCAGAATAAAATGTTTGACATGGAGCCATGCTACTCTCTGGAAGGAAGAGAGATGTGAATAGAGTTATTACATTTCTAACCTTTTTATCGTAAAAATTCTGGGGAAAAAAACATGTTAATTTTTAAACCTTTCTACAGTAAAATTGTATTAATTATTAACCCATTCCACCATTAACACTTCACTTCACCATAGCCACATCATTGGCTATATGTGAAAAACTAAAATGTATTTCTCAAGTATTAACAAGTTATCTCAATGTATGTCATTACCCCTCATTTCACTTGTCTGAACTAAATTAATGAAGTACTTTATTTCTTTCTGGGAATGGGATCTTATCTAATGAATTCTCATAAAAATCCTTATATGCTATGGATGCAGGTAGCTACTAAAGTGCTCTGAACCACTCAATGTGCAATTTGCTTTTTAAACAGATTTCCTTATTACTGCATTTTTAGAGTAAAACATAATATGCACTTATCATAGTAGTACAGATTGTATATGACACATATAAAATGTTATTCTTCTTTGTAATATATTATTGGACTATATTATGTATGTAGCTGCATTTTACAGATACAGGCCTTTACACTTCTGCCATGTATTTTGTTTTAGAATTTTCATCATAAACTCCTTCATCTTTTCATCTATAAGTTGCAACAGTTGAAGTTATTTTAAAACATAGCGCAATATTCAGCAAGACTAAGATAAGTTGCATAGATAGAATCTAATTCAAAGTTACTTGCATACACATAATATAGGGAATGAGAATTGTCAACAGATCTTGGACCTACCTGATCTTGAAATCCATTTAAAATGTTGTTTTGCATTTCCAATTTGTCTCTTTAATTAATATAATCAATCGGTATTTTCATAAATGTCCTTAAAGTTAAGATTTTTTTCTGTTTTGAATTACATGGATAAACAGTTGTTTTTTGAACTCATGATCACAGCATTTATTAGGCTATAACTACAGACATGTTCTTTACAGTCATGAAATGTTTACGAAAACTGGAACATGTTTGCTTCAGAAACTGTTTTTATACTGACAGTCTCAATATAATCCTCCAAGATTTTCTCACAGTTTGCTTTAGTTTGGTTAAGTTCTTTCAGGAACCGTATACTTGATATGATGACATACAGTTTTTAACACTTTGGAAAACGAATGTGTTAACCACATTGCTGGCAGAGTATTTTGTTGTTGATTAGCTGACAGATTAGAACACTTGGTACTGATACAGTGAAAGTTCTAGAAATTAGCATTTATTCTTATATTTTCAGTAATGGGGTGAGCAAGTCAGTCTTGGCATTCTTGTGATTGTGTTTCTTCTCAAACAGATGCAGTTGCTTCATTATGGACCATCTGAGTAAAGTCAGTAATACTGTAAAATGAGAAGCATAACTTAGATTTCTGTATTCCTTAATCCTATTTGTAGCAACACACTGTACAGATTTCATTCTTTTTTTTTGCATGATGACAAGGCAACTGTTTTTCTCCATTTTATGCAGGTCTATGACATCATCACACTACTGCTGGACAGGCAGTTTTTCAAGCAAAACACTCTTGACTGTTCATTCAGGAGGAGCTGTTGGAACTCAGAATCATGAATGGATTTTGGGGTGTTTCTTGTTAGTCCAGTTTTTAACAGGAGAACAGATAATGCGGAGGTACTTCACCAGCATAATAAGGGGTGTGATTACAGCTGTGAAGATAAGTCTGTTGTAGATTGCTAGCAGAATTAAGTAGAATATTTCATTTTGCATATATGCTTAATAAAATGCTTAAAATGGCTCGCAAGGGCAGTTAGCTTAATACTAATCTATGAACCTATGAACCTATCAAATCCACAGCAGATGTCTCCTCTTAGGATTCTATGGCTCTACAATACGAAGCATGTTGCAAATGGACAATTCTCAAGTTTGCAACAATATTTTTTATTGAAAGCTGCAAGAGAAACCCAACCAAACTAGAGCTTTCACTGTGCAGCCCACAGGATATATTCAAAAGACCCCTTAAGGAATATAGTGTTTCCACTACATGGATTCTAAATGCCAATGACTTTTTACTTTTGTAAGTCTTTATGGGGTCAATTAGATCAATAAGGACAAATCACACTAGTTGTGGATGTGCATGTTTTGGCCTTTTTAGTAACCTTATCAGCACAGTGCAAGTGGACTGTTTGACTATAGTTTAGAAACACCAAACTTAAAATCAATCCGGTGTTCAAAAACATCAAGATGACTGCAAAATATCCCAACAATCCATCAAACCAAAGGATAATAAGATCACACAGACAAACCATTCAGTAAAAACTGCAAGAGATACCCATCCAAGCTAGAGTTTTCACTGTGAAATACCTTAAACTTTCTGTAATGGAGATCCATGGGATGCATGCAAATGACCCTTTATCGACACAGTGAAAACTCCAGCTTGTCCTGGTTTTTCTTACAGTATTTTCTGAATGGATTGTCTGTGTAACCTTTTTACCCCTTGGTTTGAATGTTGTTTAATGCTTACAAAGGTCTGCACTAAGCAATGAACAAGAAGATATTCACATTTCTTAGGCTGGAATTGCAGGAAACAAACATGATTTTTTTTTTTAGATGGATGTTCTACAGTCATTCATATGTAGTATGAATGCTCATAGTTTGTTGGAGTCACAGGTTTGATCTTTGATTTTCAGTTTAGAAACTTCTAATCTCACACTTTGAAGAACGCTAGGTGAGGAAGTGTCTGTCATTTGGAGGTTGATTCTGTCCCTTTTTCATCTGAAACTAATAGCCTAAAGTGGATGTGTTTAGTTATGTATTCACTGCTGTATTTAGTATGCACTACCTGTTGGATCTATTCTAGTGTCTATTATACCTTGCCGTATAAGTCCTTCACTTAGAACAATAACTTTTAGCATTTTCCCAGTGTTTTCACTGGGTCTTGGAAGACTGTTGAAAAATAAAAGGTTTTCTTTTTTACACATTTACTTAATGCAGAACACACTTCAAATGCTGACTGAAGATTTCTAGATTTTATGTAATATATTAGATTTTTATTAGATACTGAACATTTACGCTTATCATGGCAAATTACAAATATCACTGGCAATCACAATAAACAGAACATGCTGGAGGGATATATTCCTGTCCCAGAGACTTCCCATACTCTGAAACAAATTACCTATCTATATCAAACAAAACTCCTCATTAGCACTCTTCAAGAAAAATCTTGATGATTGGATGGGAGATAGGAAATTCACCCCGGGAATCACTGCTGTGGCTCTGCTCGACAGTGGCACAGGAAATTAATTTTCTTGGGTGGCGAATGCCAGGATACTTTTTGGCCAGGCTTATATAGTCCCTAGGGCCAATAGCCTAGCACCTACCTACGAACCTATGAGCCTATGAATCCTTGCCAAGAGTTAATGCTATTTGCTATTGACAGGCTGCCTCCCTTGCTCAGGGGTAGCAAATATCACTGACGATTAGTGTCAGCAATTAAGGCTATGAGCTGTTAATGAGTTCCTACCCTTGTTCAGGGTTTGACTACCTCAGTCTCCATTTGCCCACTGTGTGACTCTGAGCAGGTCGCTTAACAAGTCAATGAATATATTCATATTTTTGAAATTGTTGAGAATTAAATACCTTTTATTGAAAAAAAAATGTATGTTTCTATGTAGGCTTAATGAAGCTGTGCATCTGTTAATGCTGTTGATGAATTAGCAACTGGTATACCTTCCTGTAATAGGATTACTATTAGCCCTTTTTGGCTTTCACTAACTTTTAATTTAATCAACAAGGTTACATCATAATATTTCAGCATTGGTGAAGTAAGTATTCATCAACCTGTTCAGCAATTCAAAGCTGTTTTTCTTAATCACCTGACCAATGTCATACTGCGTTATGCTCTAAAGAAGTGTTGCATGATCTTTGACAAATATCATTCCATTCCTAAGAATCATATAAGAGAAGGTTTATTATTCATTTGTTATTTATTTATTTTACATTTGTTGACCGGGAAAATTCAACTGTATGCTTGTCCATTTTCATCAGAGGCCGGGGGAGAAAAGCTCCACAGTAAATTTCAGCTAATCATTACAAGCAATACAGAGGTGTTCACATTCGCAGACAGTAACAGACTTAACATAGCTAAGTAACATATTAGTCATGCTTAGTTCAAGTTAACATACAGATATTATTCATGCTTAGTTCAAGTTTACATATCAGGTATGAAGGTTGACATAGGTCAGTTTAAGGTGAAGTTAGATTCAAGTTTAACAGTTTTGGATAGGATACACTCAAGTATTCAGTTTAAGATTTAGTTATTCCATACTAGTGAGGTAGAGTAGAATAGAATAGTGAAGGAGTTGGTAGGTAGGTAGGTAGAGGGGAAGAAATTGTAACCGGATATTAGGTAGTAGGGAATAAGTAGTAGGGGAGCAATAGGGATGGTTGAAAGGATGTTGGGATATGTATGAGAGGCAGGAAAAAGAGATGTTAGTTTGAGTGGTTGATGTAGGGGTATAGAGTGTAACTTGAGGGGGGAGTTAGCCAGGTGGTGAGCATGTGCAGATCCATGAGTGCTTGAGGTGTTCCTTCAAGAGTTTTTTTAAATGTGTCCTTTGAGACAACTGAAGTAATAGATATGGGTAGGGAGTTCTAGATTTTGCCAATATAGTTGGGGAAGAGGGAGTCACCTGCTGTGTTGTTGGTTTTTGTGATCTTAATTAGTCTTTTGTTGCTAGAGCAAAGTTGTCTGGTATTAGCTTGGGGTATTGGCAGATTAGCCAGTAATGGGGTTTTGTCTGGGAATAATAGGAGGTTGTGGGCAAAGGATAGTTGATAATAGTTCAGGAGATTAGGGAATTTAAGCCAGTCAAGTTGCTTTAAGGATAGGCAGTGGTGGGCACGATAGGGGGCACCTGTTGCAATTTTGATTACAGCAAGTGTTGAGCTTGTCAATTTCGGTTTTGGGTAAGTTGGTGAGTATGGGTGAGGAATAGAATGGTGTTGAGAGAAGGTGAGTCTGAGCAATTGTTACCCTAGCAGTTTGTGTTAGGAAGGGTTTATTTTTATATAGACTGTTCAGTTTTTTGTGAATATTTTTAATGGTTTGGTTAATATGAAGATCAAATTTGTGGTTATTATCGATGGTAACTTCTAGAAATTTGGTGTGATTGTCAGGGGAGATGATGGTCCCATCTCTGGAGACTATGTTAAATGGAATGTGTTTGGTGGTAATTTTGGTGGGTGGGAACAGTAATAGTTTTTTTTTGGGGGGGGTTAGAATTAGGTGTTTGCTAAGAAACCAGTTTTCTGTGGTATGGAATACTTGTTGTGTTATAGAAAGAAGTGTCTGAGGGTCATTGGCTGAACATACAAGTGTAGAGTCATCAGCATATTGTATAACTGTTGTATTTTGACAAATAGTGTGAAGATTGTTTGTGAATATGGAGAATAGGATGGGACCTAAAATGGATCCTTCTGGGACCCCTGTGGTGATGGGTAGCAGTGAGGATAAGTTATTGTCCCACTGCACCACTTGTTGTCTCCCATATAGGTAGTTCTGAAATCATGCTAGGGTTTGGTTACTTAGGCTGAGGTCAGCAAGGGCATGTAACAGTTTGGCGTGACTGACCATATCAAAGGCCTTGGATAGGTCCAGAAATATGGCAGAAGTTAGTTTGCCTATGTGTTTGTTTTGATTAATGACATTTGTGAAGGAAAGAAGGACAGTGATAGTGCTATGTGCTGGCCCAAATCCATGCTGTGCAGGATAAAGCAGTTGGTTGTTAAGCAGGTATAGCATGAGTTGGTGGTGGATGCATTTCTCAAGAATTTTGGTCAGAGGAGACAGAATGGCTATGGGGCAATAGTTGGTGAGATCAGTGGAGGTTCCACCTTTATGAAGGGGGATAATATAGGAGGTTTTCCAGATGGGTTGGATTGAGGTTTCTGAGATAGATCTATTTAGTAGGATAGATATGGGGAAGGTAAGTTCATTAACAGCCAGCCGAAGGAATTCAGCAGGTAGTTTATTAGCTGCTAGTGAGGTAGGTTTGAGTTTAAGTAGTAACTTTTTGACATGGTTGGGATGGGTAGAAACTGGAAGAAAGTTTTAGGTGTATCTGCAGGTTGCAGGTGATTAGAAGTAGTAGTTGTTGCCAGTTTTTGAACAAGGTTAGCAATAGTCTCTATGAAATATTTGTTAAATGTGTGTCTGGTATATTTGTGATTTCATTAGTGGACATAGGGGATGGGGTGGAATGGTGGCCAGGGTGGAGTATATTGTTTATACCTGCCCAGAATTTCTTGGGGTTGTTTTGGTGCTTGTTTTGTAGGTCAAGGAAATAATTATTTTTATCTAGGAGGATTGACCTTTTTGTTTAATTTCTGAGCTGTTGGAATTGTATCTAAGCTGCTGGGGTTTTAGTGGCTCTCCATGTGTGCCAGGCTTTGTTCCTGTCTGAAATTCTCTTTTTACTCTCTTTGGTGAGCAAGGGGGCTGTTTCAGTTTTGCGTTTAATGATACAGGGTGGGGCATTGGCATTTAGGATACTTAAGAAGGTGTTGTTGAAATGGTTTACGGCCTCTTCTAGGGGTAAGGTCTTTAGTATGCACCAGTTATGGTCTTTTAGTTCGAGTTTGAAGTTGTTGGAGGTCAGAATGTTTTGTGTTGTGGGTTGTTATTGATCTGGAGTTAGGGGTAGATTGGGTTTTAAGGTTTAATAGAAAGTGGATTGATGGTCGCTGAGGGTGTCTGGGAGGACACCTGCCTGGTATGGGGTGTTTGTCCTGTTAATTAATATCCAGTCTAGGAGGCTTTCTTTAATTTTAGGAGTTCCTAGTCTAGTGCTACTTTGGATAACATGTGACAAGTTATAGAGGTTAATATGGTTGGTTGGGTTTAAGGTTGAGCAGGTATTCCAATCTATGTTGAAATCACCAAGTATAATGGTTTCCTGATGGAGGTTTTGGTTTGACCATTGTAGGAAGGCTTCTGTGGTTGGGATGTTACTGCCTGGTGGTATATAGCATGTGACAATGTTGAGTGACTTTTTGTTACTAAGTTTGAGTTTAGGTAGAAGGATTTCAGAGTTGTTGAAAGTGGGAGCATCTAGATTAATTGTGGTAATATTTAGGGTATTCTTATAGAGTAGGGCTACACCCCTCCTTTTTTAGTTAATCTATCTTGGTGGAATATATTGTAACCTGTAGGTAGAAGTTCTTTGTCTGCAGTAGTGGGCTTTAGCCAGGTTTCTGTCAGACATAATATATCAGGGTTGTAGGTGGACATAGTGCATGTAGTAAGTGTACCTTATTGTTAACAATTCAAATATTTAAGCACATAATTAGTAGGCTAGTTTTTGGTCTATTGGTTAGTAGCTGGTTTGATTGGAGATTGGTATCTGCTGGGATGGTTTGTGGAGGGTTAGGCCCTGGATTTGTGTGAATATCACCTGCAATTATTAATTGGTAGTGAATGTGGTGGAGGAGTTTATTAAGTTTAATTAAGATGGCAATGTATGTGTTAGTAGTAGGTGCTTTGGGGGTAATCAAGAGTATCCTAAGTAGGTTTGGTGTTATAGTAATGTTATGGAAGAAGATCGGTGATATAAGTTGGCTGTAATGAGGAGTGCTGGAGTTGTAGGTGGGGGTTTGCTTTGTAGAGGTAGTGAAAGGTGTGTAGTGTGATGTGATAAGAGGTGAGGATTGCTAGGATAGACAGTTTGCATGAGAATGAGGTGACTAGGTTGTGACAGTAGGTGAGTGTCATTGTTGTAGGTGAGAATATGTTAATTAGTAAATGCAGTGGGGGGTGGGATAGGAACTGTAAGGTCAGTGATTGGTTGGTTGTGAGGCAGTGCCAGGTCTGTGGTTGGATGTGGGGAAGGTTACATTTAAATCTAGCTGTAGTGGTAGTGGCTGAGAAATGGGGGCAGGGTAGGGTAGTGGAGTGAGCCTGAGCATTAGCGAGGGCAAACGGAGGGGGCAACACTGAGGTCTGGAGGCAGGGATCCTGAAGAAAAAGCATCAGTGAGCTTAACAAAGGTAAGCTATCCCAAATTAAGTTTTAAGATGTTACAATTCAAACATTAGAAGCCAAATTAGAGTGAGAAATAATGCACTATCCTAAATCTAGCATTATTCTGTTCAAGGATTACTGTTGGAAGACCAATTGGTAGAGTGTTTAGCCAGTTGAAATTGGGATGTAGCAGGGAGCAGAGATGGGTTTTCTGCTTGGGGGATGCTTGGGAGCACAGTAGGGTACTTCAGGAACAGTACAGAAGAGCTAGGATACTTTCTGCTCCTTGATGGCTGTTTTAGAGTTCAGGGGTTTACTTCTGAGCTGGGTGCTTAACTGCAGTTAGCACCTTGCCAGCTAGCAGTCCATTGTAAAAGTAGTAGAGTGGAACTAATAACTTGAATTAGTTCAAGTAGTTGGTTTTAATAGTTGTACATAGCTGAAAATAATAACATGAATTAGAATTAAATAGCTGGTTTTCAACCTGTCTTTGTAGTTGCCACAACCTGATGTAGGTCTAGGCAAGGGTTTGATTCCAGACGCAGAGAATGCGCTGAATTAGAATTAAATAGCTGGTTTTCAACCTGTCTTTGTAGTTGTCACAACTTGACAAAGGTCTAGGCAAGGGTTTGATTCCCGATGCAGAGTATGCGCTGATTTAGAATTAAATAGCTAGTTTTCAGCCTGTCTTTGTAGTTGTCACAACTTGATGTAGGCCTAGGCAAGGGTTTGATTCCTGATGCAGAGGATGCGTTGAATTAGAATTAAATAGCTGGTTTTCAGCCTGTCTTTGTAGTTGTCACAACTTGACGTAGGTCTAGGCAAGGGTTTGATTCCCAATGCAGAGGATGCGCTGAATTAGAATTAAATAGCTGGTTTTCAGCCTGTCTTTGTAGTTGTCACAACTTGACGTAGGTCTAGACAAGGGTTTGATTCCCGAAGTAGAGGATGCACTGAATTAGAATTAAATAGCTGTTTTTTAGCCTGTCTTTGTAGTGGTCACAACTTGATGTAGATAGATCTAGGCAAGGGTTTAATTCCCAATGCAGAGGGTGAGCTGAATCAGAACTAAATAGCTGCTTTTCAGCCTGTTTTTATAGTTGTCATAACTCAACGTAGGTCTAGGCAAGGGTTTGATTCCCGAAACAGAGGATGCTCTGATTTAGAATTAAATAGCTGGTTTTCAGCCTGTCTTTGTAGTTGTCACAACGTGACGTAAGTCAAGGCAAGGGTTTGATTCCCTACACAGAGGATGTGCTGAATTAGAATTAAATAGCTGGTTCTCAACCTTCTTTGTAGTTGTCACAACTTAATGTAGGTCTAGGTAAGGGTTTGAGTCCCGATGCAGAGGATGTGCTGAATTAGAATTAAATAGCTGGTTTTCAGCCTGCCTTTGTAGTTGTCACAACTTGACATAGGTCTAGGCAAGGGTTTGATTCCTGACACAGAGGATGCGATTTGTAGAACACACTGTGGACTGGTAGTGCAGGGAAGAGCAGTTACCTCCATGTTCACTGTGGCATGCACATTGCCAGCATCTGATGGTAGACCATTTTCCTTCAGATTACCCATGTAAATAATGGATGGGATACCATTTTAACAGCTGCCCTAACTAAACCTCAGATCTTGTAACTTTCAACTGTCCAACAGGTTGATTAAATTGGCTGGCATGCTATTAACTTGTAGCTTCTTAGACTGGAATGTCTTCAATAATATTAATTTTATCTTCATGCCTTAAATCACAATTGTGACACCTTGCTGAAATACATCTGGTACTGATGAAATCCTAATGCATATGCATAAAAATCTGTAATTACCCAATAATATACTGAACATGCAGATCTTTAATCTTTGATTATTCACTTAAATTTCACAAAATCACTGGTTTGCATCCAACACTGGAAAATGTGACATATAATTAATTTTATCTTCAATGGTCTGCAGAGGGTACTGTTTCCTCTTGATCAAATTTTTTGAGAACTTATGGATAAATGCAGTTTTGGACCTTGACTTGTTTAGGCACATTCACTATACAATTGACTATTCTGTAACCTCTCGTTGTCTAATGACTTCTTTTGATTCCATATACTTTGTCTCTTGTGCAGTCTTCTTCTTCTTCATCTTCTTCTTCTTCTTCTTCTTCACAAGTGGACTGGGCATTTTGCATAAATCCTAAAGTATTCATTTTTCGGTACCATTTGCTACAATATTTATTGTTTAAGTATCCTAGAGTCTTAAATGAATCAACATATCTTTCCAAAATATCATCGCCTTTCTTTACCCTTTTCTCACCATTCAGCATTTTATTGCTCTGCATTTGTAATGACTTACTGTTCACAGACATGCATTCTTTGAATATGGTGAGTATATCAGTTTTAGAACTCTTAATACATTGCCTTTTGTTCATTCTGCACCCTATAAAAAACATTTAACTGTTCATGATTTATTTTGACTTAGCAGTACTCAGTCATCTAACTTGTCTTCCATCTCAGATGTACTGTCCATCTGATTAGACATTCTCACAATACTGCATCACAGATGTTACATTTAACTGTTCAAGATTTACTTTTGACTTAGCAGCACTCAGTCATCTAACTTATCTTCCATCTCAGATATACTGTCCATCTAATCAGACATTCTCACAATACTGCATCACAGATGTTGCCTGCAAATCTACAATAGACATATACTGCACACTCTGATTCCAAACTAAATTTGTGTCACTCTGAGATTGAATAATCACAATTTTATTTATAAGTAGCTAAAATTATTTTAATCCTGCCTAGCATCACACAAATGAGAATTGGTAACAAACCAATTTGTCCTGGGACATCTTCAGAGTGGGGTTAGATAAATATATTAGTAAGAGTAAAGAGGGTAGGGGGAGGAAATGGTTAAAGGGGGAGGGATGATTGGGAGGAAATAAGGTATGGGTAGGGAGGGGCTTAAGGGGTTTAAGTAAGTGTAACTGGGTAAAGATTCATATTTTGGCATAAACTTGCTACAGGCAGGTTTATGTCCGAGATGACCGTAGGTACTGCTGCTGTGGTCAGGTAGGCTTTGTGGCATGGCAGACGTAGGTAGTGGTAGTTAGTAAAGGTTTGGGGATGTTCTGGTTGCATTTGTTTCTTTTTACACAGTGTTCTTGTATGTGGATGGTTAGATTGCTGAGTGATCGGGTGGTCCAGTTGAAGGATTTATGGTGAGGGACTGGGGAGGGGGGGGGTCACTTTAGAAAACATCCTAAGAGTTAGACTTATGTTACTAGCATGACTGGTTGAGGGCTGCTGTCATGGTGCGGTAGTTGGGAGGCCATTTGTCAGTTTAAGGATGCATTTTTTTTTCCTTCAATAGATATGCTATATATAAAAGAGGAGAAACGGTAGGTCTACTAAAGGTCTTGCATGTCATTAGCACTATCATTGGTGGGGGGTGATTTTAGGACTTTTTTGTTTTTGTGAGGAGCTCTGTTCCATGCTCTCAATGGGTTTGGTATTCATTGGTGGGGGTAGGCTACCAAGATTCTTCTTGGCTCGAGGTCTGTTACAATCTGGTTATCTGGTTACTTACTGATGGAGGCTACCATTTCCTGGCCTTATATAATTTCTCAGGTTGTTAGGCTAACAGCTCCCTGTTGTGGTGGGTTGTTTTCATGGGCTTTGGCTGAGGTACAGAAATGACTGTCACAGCTCATCTGCTGTAGGGATGAGTGCAAGTATTTCTTGGAAGGTAGGCAAGCATACCAACGTGATATGAGGAGGCATGGTATCTTCCAAAGTTGCAACCATATGTACTAATAGTACAAAGTTTCAACCGCATATACCAATGGTACCATTTTAATCTTCCCCCATATAGCACTTACACTCTCACTATTTTGAGGCATGCAGCATTGGGGTACTTTAATCAGTGATCCACTCCTAATAATGGTTCAGTTTTGAACAATAATACTATTTTCATGCATGGTTTGCAGCTGTCACTGAGTCCTTTTGCAGGGTCTAGGTTTTTTTTTTTTTTTTTTTTTTTTTTTGCAGGTGTGGAGCACCCATGTTTAACGTTCCTATAAAGGGGGGGCTGTTACAGCCAGAAGGTCAGAGTTACCTTGAAGGGCAGGTGTTGTGCATTTGTGGGAGGCTGTAATGGCAATGTAAGGGGAGGGGGAGGTGTTCAGAATCCAGTGCTTGGCATAGTTGACAGAACTTGTTTTCACAGTTTTAGTCCAGTCATTCAGGTGTTTTTTTTTCAGAAATTAATTGCCACTCATTTAGGTCTATTGCTACAAAATAATAGACAGTTGTGTTCTACACCTCATACCCTTCTTAATACTCATGCCGAGGCAAACCGGTGGTGATAACATCAAAGTTTGTGTGAGCTATATTACAATTGTACCTACCTGGACCTCTTATACTTGGCTACTCTTTGTTTTGCCAATTTCGCTTTCCTGTGCAGGGTTCCTGGGCAGATCCATTTGGGCCAGTTCTTGGACTACGTTTCGATATATATAAAAAAAAAAAAAAAAAAAGGTGTAAGGGGAGGAAGCAGTTGTCTTTGAAAGGGCTCAATGGGTGTGAATAATATGAGCAAGTCATTCAGATGGCCAGTTAAATAATCCTTAAAGAAAAATTTCTACATCTGAGAGGACATCAAAAGTCATCTTTGAAAGTGTATGTAACCATGTTGTTAGATATATGAAAGATGACAAGAGAAATAGCATGGTTGTCATAGGTAAATATGATTTAATTACATTACAGATATACAGTGACAATAGTTTGGTACTCTAATAAGATGAAGAAGGCAGCATATATTATAACTATGTTGATCTGATTTTATTTGACATGGTTCACAATGATTTTGGATGCCAAGTTATTCTATGATTTGACAGATTGTTACCCCTAAAACTCCAGTTTGGGTATTCCAAAATATTTTTTTTTCATCTTATAGGATAAAATTACTAAATAATGACACCCATCTGAGTTTCTATTCCTGAAGTAGCAATCGGACACTGGGTGTTGAAAGTAGTGGTTTTGGCATTTTATGGAGAAGTCACTTTACCATGTGACACTTTTCAGCTTCAGGACTTGTGTATTAAGGAGAGGAGCATAATCAGTTCAGCTTAGTATTTTGTTGTTCATTTCTTTCCCTATGCTGCAGGCTACCATGGTTTTTGGGTACTGTCTAGTCCTACAAGAGGCTGATAGTGTGCCATTGAGTGATGAAAACATGGATATGTTGCATTTCTTTTCTTTGTGACTTGATGTTCCTGTTTAATAGGCAGTGGTCTAGTAGCAGGGGCTTCTGCTTTGCTGTATTAAAGATGGGAGAAGGAGGGGAAGATGTGCATGTCTCTGTGCTTTGAGGGAGAGGGAGTTTCACAGCACATCCATATTTCAGATCATGTGTCATAGCATTGTGGGTGGTAGAGACTAATCACTTAAGATTGAGGTTAACAAGTAATGATAGACATTGTGAGATACTTGTGTTATACTATTACCTACTTGTAAGGGGATATTGCATCTTCTAGCTGCAATACCGGACAGAAGGGTTTATTTTGCCAGAAGTAGGTTGGTATCAGGAGTAAGATATGGGCCTTACAGACACAAGGTGCAGGGTTTGATTCTCACAGGGTGAATTGGCTAGGTTGAAAGGGGCCCACAAGGGCAGTTAGCTCAGGTCTCTTTTATGAACCTATGCCCAGATTTCCTCTAACTGCAGTGTCTGAAACCTTTATTACAATACTTTTTGGATGTGGGGATGGCTGCTGGGACCTGTGAATCCCCTTTGGGGTTTTTGTTCTACCCTTAATACCTTTGTTCACAGTTTTGCTCTAAAAGTTTGACAGTTTTCCCTTTCTTTTGCAGGTGAGAAGCGCAGTGTGGGTATTGGTCAATGACCTAAGGAAGTGAACCCGGAAAGTGATGGAGGCTGTTACAGTAGAGGCTCCCTGGTCGTTAAAGTGGTGCATGATAAGGTCACAGATGGGGGAGTGCACAGTGTGCAACACTCAGTGGCATAAAGGACGTGGATCTGAAAGGTAAGGGATTCTGCTGGGGAGGAGGTTTGGTTGCCAGAATGGCAAACAATAAGGTCACAGGTTATCTTACTTTATTCAGTTTTCATTAAGGCACATAATTGTTAGTGCAGTTGGGGTAGCATAGGGGCAGACGAGGAGCAGGTATGTTGGTAGCCAGTTAAAGCAGAGTTGGGGATTGTTTTTAGGGAGTCTGGGTTTCCCGTTGGTGAGGTGGAGTCCCAACAATCACTGGATCATAGAAAGTTACTAGGTTAATGGCTTTAAGGCTTTTACAGCCTAGCCAAGTTCCACCTTTATTTCCATATGCAACAGCTGTTGCCCATGTCCAAGAGGGACATGGGGGGAACACAGGGTGAATTATGGCTACCCATCCAGTGGTTCAATTGTGTTTTTAGGAAGGACAATGAGGTGTTACTTTTGACATGAAGTGGAGGTTGCTTCCAAAGGAGTGGTGTCTTCTTGGGTCTAACTCTTTCGTCAAGCAGGTTCTATTAATCTCATATACCAGGTTATAGTTTTTAGATTGAGTACTATGGTGCCATTTGACTGGTACATTGAGATGATAGTAGAGGGTTTAGTATATGTATGACTGTTAAGAGCAGGGAGGGTTTGATGGACCATTCTTGGTGCGGGTGTTTTGGGGATGGGTGAGGAACTGTGGCCTTCAGCAGAGCATTGCTTTGGGATTCCTTGCACATGTGGACCATGTTTAATTCTTTATCAGAGACAAAGTTACACATGGGAAGTGAGCTTTGAGGGGATGGTTAAGGGCAAGCAGTGAATTAAGGCTGTTCAACTTCTTGGGCTTCCAGAGTTGTATGTCATTCAGTTTTCTTGGGTTTATACATTGGTGTTCTGTTTTAACATGGTGGCACCTTTTGGTGCATTTCGGAGGGATGGCCTTTCAGCAGCTGGTTAGTTTTATTCCTGGGGGGGTTGCATTAGCCTACAAATGTGACAGAAGGAGTTGGTGGGGGGGAATAATATGGGAGGGGGCTGGTTACAGCTGGGTAGGGTAAAACATTGCCAGACTAGTTACTTTGTGTGGCAGCTTCCTTTGGGAAGGAATTTGATGGGAAAAATGTAATTATCAGGCTTGGGAACAAGGTATGGCTGTTCAGTTGGACAAGCAGGATTTATTTAAGAATAGTATAGTTGCATGGGTGACCTGGAAGGATGACTGGGAGGATGTTGAATATTTGGACTTTCAGTTTAATATGAAGTAGGTGATTTAGTGGGAGTTGTTGGGAATTAGGAGTTGTTTTCATCTGATGAATATAGCAGTGGTATGGGTGGTGTTTTCCTGTTAGACAAGGTATCAGGCTGTTTTAAGATTAAGGTTGTTTGGGGCACCTTTTACATGGGAGGCTTACATTAGGGCATTACCAGCTTAGTTACATTTGTGGGGCAGGAGTTTGGGGCACTTTTAATAAGAAAGCCATACAATAGGGTCAATCTGGTTTTAGTTTAGCAGGCATAGTATTAGCAGCAGAATTTGGGGGGAATAGGGTACATTTTCACTTGGTCAAGATGACAGTTATATGGTTTGTTAATGCGATCAGCCGATGCATGCCAGGCTGGGTTAGATGTGTATGGCAGGTTTCTGGGGTAGCTTTTAGAAGTAAAGCATATGGAAGGGTGTTGCTAGCTTGGTCATATTGTGTTGCAGCCACCAGGGCTTAGGAGATTGGTGGGACAGAGTCCTGAGTTATTTGGTTCAGGTGTGAGATCTAGTTGGGACATGTCAGTTGGTCAAGGAGCTTTTAGCTGCAATTACTTCATTTCCATGGGGTGGCAGGGTTAGGTTAATTTACTAAATTTTGGGTAGTGCCTCATGCTGGAAGGGTAGGTTTGATAGTGGGAAGTTTGGCAGACATTGTCTGTTGTAAAAATAAGTCAGTTGCAAGGGTTGATGTTGGTTTATGGAGGGCCATCAAACTATATTTTGTCTGCTTATTGTTCATGGATGTACTGATGTCATTAACAGGGTGTTTTTATGTTACCAATGCTTTCTTGCCTCATAATAGTGGGTATGATAGCAGGATTATTGGTAATTGATCCATTAGAAATGAAATCTCATTCTGGTCATTAGTATATTCATTGGGAGGAGAAAAGCTATGCTAAACTCTTTGTTTAAATAAACCATTTCTTGCTTTTTTTTGCCAAAATCAAAAGAAAAAAGAAAAACAGACCGAACAGACAATCAACAATAGCAGAAGCCAAAATCCCTTCTATTTGGAAGATATCGTATGTAATCCCACTTCACAAAGGAGGTATCGCTACTGAGTTATCCAGTTATAGATCAATAGCAATACTATCCCCACTTGCAAAAATTATGGAAAAATGTATCCATAGGCAACTGATGCTTCACCTAAGTCAGAATAACCTCATGGCAGATTCCCAGGATGGCTTCCCACCTCACCACAGTACTACTTCAGCCCTTCTAGCCTTCTCCAATACCATAAACCATAATCGCAATAACATATCCTCTGCCCTCTTCTTGGATCTCTCCAAGGCATTTGATATGGTGGATCATCAATTACTAATCCACACCCTGAAAACTTTCTGCCTGGATACTACAGTCATTCAATGGTTTCAAATGTATCTGAATGATAGACAGCAGGCTATCCTTTGGCAAAACAAACTTTCTAAACTCCTACCCAACCCACTAGGTATACCCCAGGGATCCATACTAGGGCCCCTTCTATTCTCTATTTTCATTAATGACCTCTATTCTGCTATCCTTAAAGTCAGCTGTGTACAATACACTGCTGACGCCACCCTGATTTGCTCGGCAACATCTCCAAATGAACTGTGGTCAGCTATACAAACCACCTCTAACACAATTGAAAACTGGCTTTCTGGTCATTGTCTAATCCTAAATCCCAAAAAAAAACAAAATGTTGCTTTTGTCACCAACACACAGGTCTACTGAATTCACTTTTACCATTAAATCCAACAATGGCACAAAAATCTCCCCAGACTGCTCTACAAAACTGTTAGGTGTTATCACTGATACTAATCTTAAATTCGACTTACATGTTAATCAATCCATTAAGACCATCAATAAAAAACTAGGCTCACTTTACAGGATAAAAGCCTTCTTAACCCCTCCTGCTAGATGTGCCATAGCTCACTCTCACCTACTTTCAACTCTTTGTATGCATCCCCAATACTCTCCAATCTAAACAAATCTATCCTTAAACTTTCTATCTGCTATAACCATATTGCCAGATTTGCCACTAGCTTGCCTTATAAGACTCATCATTGTACTCACCTAAACTTGGGTGGCTAGAATTACCCAACGTTATCCAGTATAACCTAATGATTATTGCCCATAAATTCCTTTACAATCCAGATAACACCTCTGCTCTTAAAAATATTATCACCCCCCTATCACAATCCTCGATCTCTTCGATCCTCTAATAAATTACTAGTCCAGACTATCAAAACTAATAACTCTGCTGGTGACTCTCTCTTTGCAAAATCTGTAGGCAGATCTTGGAACTCTCTCCCATCCGAAATTACTTTGCTCAACTCCCTGAGTCAATGCAAGACTAGATTCAAACAACATCTGACACTAAACTGGCTATGTCAATGCAGCAAACCTGACTAACTCTCCTTAACAATGAGACAAAAACAGCAATGTTTTAGCTTACCTGTGGCACTATCCTGACCTTTACTTTGTTCAACTCTAAATGTGTTTAGGTATGCAACCACTGTATATATTGCAACTGTAACTTACTGTATGAGGTTATAACAGTATTTCTAGCTGATGTGTGTTACTTAATGTTGACCTACTCTCAGGATTTTCTTTAACCATGGAACACTCTTTAATTTGCCTCTGAATGTAACCTCTGTAAATATTGTATCTTAAGCTTAACTGCTTGCCTAGATATGTTAACTATTGTAATTACTGTATTTTTTTTAATCTAACTTGCGGACCTTGGAGCTTTTCTCTCCGGGCCTCCACTGAAAATGGACATGTATCCAGTCGGACTATCCCGGTCAACAAATGTAAAATAAATAAATAGCTGTAGACTCCATTATTTAACCTGCAATGTACTAGATGCATATTAATTTTTTTTCTTTTTAAAAACAATGAATAGGGGATATTACACAGAAGAGTCACCACACTAAAGTGTGATTGTTTACATTTATTTTTTCAGTTTCAATATAATTTTCTGCTGCATACACAAAGATGGAAAAATACTTTTTTTGAGGGGTGTACCTCTGATCAAAACCTTTGTAGAAGAAATTAACAACACTATGTTTGTGTGTGTGTGTGTGTGTGTGTGTGTGTGTGTGTGTGTGTCTCTCACACACACACACACACACACACACACACACACACACACACCTAAAATGGAACAAGCATCAGTGGTAATTTTCAAGAAAATAAGTAGTTGTGAAGCCTTTGGTTGTAAATAATAAGCTATAGAAGATTTGGTATGTATTTGCTTGTTTAGTTTTCACATATGTGTGAATACAACATTTATTTATTCATGTGTTTGTGCATTTACATTTATTTATTCATTTGTTTGTTTGTGCATTTATTTATTTATCCTTTGTTGAATGTGTTAGTCACTCTAAGCTAGCAGTCTCTTTTCAGGGAAGACCTGAGGTGGTATTTATACTGCTGGGGAAATTTGGCAAGGCCATCAGGGAATGTCTTCCACTCATAGCTGTTTGTCAAGCGAGTGCATGTGAACAACCAATTCCTAGCACGATGGTGGCTGGGATGATGCTGTATGAATTGTGTCATGGTGGATTTTGTCAAAGGAAAAGACTATGGTGGAGATAATGCATTGGGAGAGAACATTGCCAATTTCAAAAGTTTATTTCAGCAGTATCTGTCTGAAGAAGCCAGGTGGGAGAAATGGCAGAAGCTGAGGGGAGAAAAGATTTTATTGTTACAGCCATTTAGTTGAGTGGGCTGTGGGATGATATATTACAAGACTTATTAGTGCAGAGTGAATGAGAAAATGCAAATTAAGCATCATGGGGTGATATTATGAACAAAATGCAACAGGACACATCTGCAAATCAGAAAGGCATAGTGTGTTGAAAAGCAGGAAATAGAAACAAAATGATATGCAGCCATAACAGGGGGAGGGAGAGAATCAAAACAGATAGATATCTATATATACAGCAAAAAAGAAGGTATACTGTAAGAATACAAGCATAAGTTATTGGACAAAAATTATATTTTGGACAATGTGGTGTTACCATTGGGTATTTTGACTCCAGAGGTAAGGGCATTTAATAAATAAAGAGACTTTTTGTGACATTATCTTCAAAATGAGAGAAGGACTAGAAAAGTTTATGAATGGTTTTGACAGTCATAAAAAATTAAGTCCATGGAAAGAGTGTGTGGTTACAGCATTTAATAAACTCAAAAGGATATATATTTTCAGCTTTGCGTGGAGATTGAAAAAGAGACTTTAAAATGTGTTTAGTGAAATTTTGTAATAATATGCAGGAAATAGTAAAAGTATGTGAAAACAGGGGGTTGTAGATGGGATTTTTTTTTTTTGAGAGAGAAATCTAATTTGAAATTTAATAAAAGGAATTGTTTTCTGTGGGTGGGATGGGACATGATACCAAATGTGTAGTAAAGTATTGCAAATGTAAACAACTGAGATATTTTTGATGGATTTTTATTTGCAAAAAAAAATGAAAATGCTCAATCAAATGAGGTCAGTGAGGGCAGGATAATATAAGTCTTATAGAATTTGAAAAATCCAAGGAAGAAGAAATATGTCAAAAAGAAGGGGAGAATCAACTTGGAGAGGGTAGAGAAGAAGTGAATTGTGGAAGGAAAGAAGATAAATGTTTAGAATAAAGTGAAGAAGACAAGAATGGTTGGTTTGTTGTAATTTAGTTAAGGAAAAAATAAATTGGGAAGAGGGTGAAATATAGGAAGAGAACATTTAGAGGTAAGGGGCTCAAAGGAAAAGGGAACAGACACTTGCAAAGTAGTTACTTTAAATGTTAATAGCATTATAAGTGATGTAAATTGATTGATGGTATATCAATGGTCTGATAATAGTAGGCTGGATAGAAGATTTTTAAATAAGGATAAAAGAAGACAGTTTGAGTTGTTGTGGGATATTATGATTGAGTAGAATCTTGGGAATGGAAAAATGTGTAATGATTGCAGTTCTTTTAGAAAAAGAGCACATGATCATTTTAGATCAAATTATTGTGAAAACAGAATGAATATTAGTGTTAGAGATTTGTTTTAAAGAACAGCCATTAAGAATAACTATTGTGTATACTTTTACAACTGATAAAGAAAAATAGTAGCTATTTAATTTATTAAAACCATATGTAGTGGTTAATATGAATATAATTATAACAGGATATTTCAATTGTAATGCTAGAAAGAAAGTAGGACAAATATTAAAAGATGGGAAAAATGAAAGATAATATGAAAAAGGAAGAATTAAATTAGGAAAGAAAAAAAAGATAATACATATAGAAGAAGGTATATAAAACTGAAATTAATTATACCAGTTTCTCAGAAGCATTGAAAGATGTGGAAGGAGGGACTTTGGAGGTAAATGTTTCAGATCATATGGCTGTGTAGGCTAAGTTTGATAGTGAGATGGAGTTTATCCAGATTGCAAAAGGACTGAAGAAAATTAAAAATTATCATTGAAGGAGGAAGCTAAAGAAATGATAATGGAATTATGGGAAGATCACATGGCAAGTAGATTTATGTAGGAGAAGTGGACAAAATTGTGGGAAGTTTGTAAAGAAAGTTAAAACGAATATCAAAGAACAGAAAAATAATTTTATAAGAATAAATAAAGAAATATAATATGGTAAGAAAAGATGTAGGTTTTAATGAAAGGAACAATGAAGAATATATGGAAAAAGAAAGAAAGAAATAAAAGTATATATATATATATATATATATATATATATATATATATATATATATATATATATTTTAAAAATTAGAAGAGAATATACAATTTGTTCAGAAAAGATACCAAGAACAAGGTAAAAAAATAAGACATGAATCTGTTCTTGGAAAAAAGTGAGGAAAAGGTATTTGAAAATGGAAGAAAGGTAACTAAAGAATAGGTCGTAAAAACTAAACAAGAAGATGTAGAAGAAGTTCTTAGTTTTTTTTTGTTTTTTTGTTTTTGAATAGAAATATCAAAAACACAGGAAGGATAGTGAAATAGATTGGAAAGATCAATGATTTGGAGAAGGCAGTATATGTGAAGGGATAATAAGGTTAGTTTTCGATAAAAGTAGAAAAGCAGTGTTTAAAGAACTGAAAGCCCATAACGTTGGTTATTGCTGATTATAAAAATCTTGCTGAAAATCATACAAGTAGGATTAGAAAGTATTAAGAGAAATAAGTGGAAAGATGCAATTGATGAAGTTAGAAGAATAATGAGTGAAATGCTAAAGATGGTGAATGAAATTATACATTTTATAAAAGAAGAATGAGAAAAAAGTAAGGACTGAAGGTACAGATGTAGAAAAATCAGGTCTATATTAGATGATGGACCGTGAACACCTAATGAGCGACACATAAACACTGATGTATAAAAAGCAAAGGACGTAAATATCAAAAACAGGAACACCGCACGTATTCCCGTGGCCAGCAGGGTGATCGTGTGGAAGAGGAAATATATCCTTTTCCCCAGTGTAGTGCGATCTCTGAGTTGGTATATATAAGTATGGGGGGGTGGGGGGCACAGCCCCCCACATGGGAGGTGCAGTGTGATTAATGAAGTTTGTTTGTGTATGTTTTACTTACCTGGGTGGCGCTGTTGTTGTTTAAACTGCATTCGGCATTCCGGTTTTCGATATTTATGTCCTTTGCTTTTTTTCGTAGTTCAGCGTTTATGTGTCGCTCATTAGGTGTTCGCAGTTGTGGACATTCAGTTTTATGATATAGACCTGACATCATATGACAATGTAAAAAGACAGCAGTTATGGATGATAATTGAAAGTTATAATATGGAAAAGAAAAATAAATGTATGAGAAATTGCATATGGTAATGGTATAACTAAGGTGATTATTAGCTGGTGAGTGAGAAAAAAAATTAAAGTAGAAAGAGAGGTGATAATGGGTTGCTCTATATGTAGTTTATTGTTTGATGTATGTATTTATTTATTTATTTTTTTATTTTAATTTTATTTACTGGGTTTGTCCTACTGGATTTAGTGAAGAATCTCTTTTCAGTGCAGGCCGGGGCAGAAAAGCTCCAGTGAATGTTATTATGGAGTTAATGATTAAAGATTTAAAAAAAACAAGGTATAACTAAGAAAGGAAATTTGAATTCCCTTTAATAACGACTTATGAGATAATGTAATTTTGATGGCAAAAAATATTTGGTGGGTTAATGTAATAGTAAAACTTATTAAGAAAGCTTTGGTTTATTCAAGTTTTAAAATAAATGAAAAGAACAGCAATGGCTTTGGAGAAATAATTAGAATGCAGGTATTTATTTTATTAATACAAATAAATACTAGGATTATGTTTTGGGAGTCATGAGGTGAAAAAAGTGCAAGGGAAGATTATGATTGAAGAAATAAACATGTATGCTTTTTCTGGAGAACTTTTGATTTAAGTTTTTAAAAAAAATGGTTGTTTATCAAATGATTTTATTTTAGGAAAGTTAGGATATATTGGGGATATTATGTTGTGTACTTAAAAGTTAAAAATATTTCAAAGTCAGTGTTCTGTTTTATGGAGTTAAAGGTTAAACAAAATTAAAAGAGGTAGTTTAAGATAAAGCAGAAAATGGAGATTTGAGATTGAAAAATCTGATAGTTTTTTCTGGTAGCTTTTTTGTATAATATTTTAAGGGGTAGAATAAAGGACAAGAATAGTATTGTGATAAAAATTACTGAGAAAAAGTATAAAGATTTATGGTTGGAGGTGGGAACATAAGACAGAAAAAAGAAGATGGGGTGAAGCCAAAGAATTAAGAAAAATAGTTGGAAGCTAGATGTTAAGAATATGGAGAGTACAACAGAGATACGATATAAAAATATTATGAAAATATTTATATATATATATATATATATACATATATATATATATATATATATATATATATATGGGTCCTGGTCTTATTATCAAAAATACGTTTCATCAAAATGTACATGATTAAACTCACTTTCGCGAAAGTGCATTTTGTCGAAAATGCCCTTTTGCGGAAAGATAATTAAGCAAACAGTTGTTTGCATGTAGTTTTAGTTGTATATCAACATGTACTGTTGATTGTACAACTAAGCAAACTGTTGTTTAGATTGTGGTACAGCGGGGATAAGGGAATATTCCCTTTTCCCCAATGTAGTGCAATTTCGGAGTGAGAATATTAAAGTGTGGGGGGTATGAGGGCACATGGGGGTGCAGAAAGGCTTCCCCCTGCATAAACATGAGTACTGTATTATTTTTTAGTTTTTTGGCGCGTTTTTTTTTTTTTTGCGAAAGTGAGTTTGATCTTGTACATTTCGATGAAATGTACTTTTTGATGGCTCAACATAGATCCATATATATAGATAGATATAGATATAGATACTTACACACACACATGAGAAGGTAAATTAAAGGGTAGAAGAAGCCATCCAAAACAAAAAAGAGAAATTTTAAAGCATGGGAAGATGAACAAGATTCTTTATGGTATTTGATTATAAAAGAATGCTAGTAAAAGGAAAGAAAAAATATAAAATTATGAAGTATTGGAAGACCCTAAGTTGTAAAGAAATTAGAAAACTGGGACATTTTCTTACAATGTTTAAGGGTTAAAATTATATGGAAAAGTTTATATAAGTTGAAAGGGTGGGAATGGATGAAAATATAAGTGTAGAAAATATTTTATATGGTGTTTGCAAAGGGGAAGGCAAAATCAAACATAAACAGGATAAAATGTACATGGCAGTTATTTATCAATTATGGCAGGCAAGGATGAAAGAGATTTTATTTAACAGAGTAAGGCATCAGAAGGCAATTGTTGAAAGAATAAGATGCTATTTGTGGCACAAAGGATAGGGGTTAAAATGTGTAGAAGACACACACACATACATAAACACACATGTATATGTATATAATTTGTTTTATTTTAGAGAAATAACATTTTATTATTTATTTTTTCATTTTAATGTCAGAGTTATCTATTGTGTAGAATTAGTTTATGTTGAGCTTTTGTGCCACCAAATAAAGCAGGCGGGACCTAGGTTTAACTTCACATCTGAAGAATGACACACTCAGGAGTACATCACCAGCTTAATGCTGAACTGAAGCATGAGCAGTCCAATCACTTCTAGTGCTTCTCTCTTATCAGAGACTGGCAAACATTAAAGTAAATCCACAAAGAACTTTGCAAGCATCAAACCTATCTGATATGCAGCCAAAATATAAAATTCTTGCACTGCAAATGACATTTTACTGTTTGGATTAATGGGAATACATGTTTTACACTGAGAAATCGAAAGTAAATCTATGTCATTTTTATTCTTACTAACAATTCCTGTCATGTGTTGTTTTTATATTCCAAGAAACAATGACATATATTGCTTCCTGCAATAATGTTAAAATAATGGATGTTGTCTCCTACAAACATATAGTGCAAGAAAAATATTTTAACTCAACAGAGATAAATCTCACTTTCTCATTCCACATCTAGATTAACTCTAGAGTGCACAGAATAGTAATAGGAGGTAATATTAATTTTATTGTGTTTGGTACAGTTTAGCATCTTTAAGCTGCATTATCTTGGCTGAGCACAAACCACCTTACTGGGGGTTGTACTGCATCAAGTAGTTACTGCAACATACAGCCCCTCTATTTTTTAGATTCTATATTAGAAGAATGAAAAGACTAAACATTGAATGTCCTAAAAGCCAAAAATGCCAGACCTCAAACTTACTATTGCAGAGGGCTGTGCCCCCCCACACCCTCACTAAATATATATACCAATTCCGAGATCGCACTACAGTGAGGAAAGGGCAAATATTCTGATCTTTGCTGTACTGTGATCTCACAAAAAGCACTTTGAGGTCCAGCATGTGTACATATTTTATGCAGGTGGTTGTGTGATGAATGACCCCAGTTTTGTTCTGGCAAGCTGCTTCTGTGGCATAAAGGACTAAGGCAACCATCCTGTTTGCTGAAGCTGTATTGGTGTTGAGGGTTCTAATCCTGATAGAAATAGAAATTTTGAAGCTGTACTATCAATAGGTTGTTTGGTTTTACAGACTTTGACTCTGTGTCCCACACATCATTTTTGTCTTAATTCCACATTTGTGCAGTGTGCCGTGTGTAGTAAACATTTTTGATAAAGGTTAGCTAGTTTGCGCAAACTGCAGCATTGCAGAAACAGGGAAAAAAAGCAGATAAGGTTTGTCAGACTGCCAACAACTGAAACCAGATACATTCAGTTATTGCTGCTAGTAATTGGGAAATCCCAGACCGGAGTAGTGGAAGGAGTGGGCTCCAGCACTGACCAGATGTGAAGCACTAACCAACCACCTCACAATCTGCATGTGCACCATTAAGACACTCTGGAAGAAGTAAAATCTGAAAGAGTAATAAAGCACAGAAATTCCGCATTGGGCACTGTGATCTCTGATTCAGCATCTATTATTCACATTTCAGGAAAAGATGTTTCAGATTATAAACATATCTGAAACCTAAAAGATAAAAGTTTATGATATACAACTAAAATATTTTTTAATTCTATCATTTGCATGCATGCTGAAAGAGAACCATGTATATATTACTTAATAGGAAGTCTCAGATGTTCGCAATGCCCCTTGCATTTGTGCACTGCTTAGCTATGCCAAACAGGTAAAAGAGGCAAATATGCATACATGTACACTTAGCATAAAAAGCATTGCATTTGTGCTATGGTTAACTATTACATTACATACATAGATATGTGTTCTTATTGTTCTACATTTCCCAGATTCTTTGTCAGACCTAAGACTACATGTGGAAACATTGTAAACTAAGGGCACATTATATCTATTTGTACATAAATTTAATATCCATCCATTTGTATCCCCTCCACAAACCACACCAACAATCAGTACAATCCCAGGGTTTCTTTAGTTTTACAACAGATATATCAAACACAAAACAATGTGTAATATATAATGTTGTGTGCTACATTATGGGCAGGGCCATTTAGTGATGCTCACAGGCTTGCACTGCTAAACTCAAACAGCCAGATATGCTCAATAAGGGGACTTGTACTGTTACACAGCTAGGCTTCTAAACAGTATATTACTGTTAGGGTACTAGCCTCAGGTGACACTAAGAAATAGTATGCCTCTGCAGGCCTCCTAAGCTGTTTTTCCCCACACAGCTTGCTGATATAATCTTATATAAGTTCATCTGTAATATGGCATGGTTTTGCAGTGTTTTGGTGCTTGCACAAACATCCATGTCAAGCAGACCTCCAACCTCTTTTCTCGCATATGGCCCGCTGATGTAATTTACAATAAGACCACCTGCAGCCCTGTTAAAATCAGACTTGTGCCATTGTGTGTGCATTAACTACTGTGTTCTGTAGTCTCTGTACTAGATAGTTAGGGGTTCTATTTTCACTGCAGTTAACCATGGGGGTGTCTAAGCTGTTTCTGTATATTACACAGAGAGTGTCCTACAACAGCTTATAGAACACTGTCGCATACATATTCATCATGCTATTTTATTTAGCCCACTGTTATGATGTGAAAGCCCTGTACTGCATGAATCCAGTTCAGTTTACCTACTGATAAGAAAAAACCCTTGTACCCTTGTGCTTGGAGTGTACAGTAGGACTATATGTTGTAAGGTAACTGTTTCTGTTCTAATTTTGAGTTTTAACACTGTTTCATTGTCTTAGCTGCTCTGCTCTTATTTGTGTACAGAGAGTTTAACTTGTGTTTATAGATGCAGAAACAACAATTAAATTATTTCCCCTTACAATTGGCTAATGCTATCTACCACAGCAGATCTTTTAGGTTTATAGGTTCATAGGTGTGTACTAGGCTAATGGCCCTGGTGCTGCCTGATGTTAGTTCCCAGTGCCTCTATCAAGTAGAGCCACTGGAGTGATCCCCAGGGTGAACTTTCTATTTCACATCCACTCATCAAGATTTCTCTTGAAGAGGCCCAGTGAGGTGCTCTGCTTGACATGTATGGGAAGTCTATTCCAGAGCATGGGCAGTCTCTGGGTTATGAACCTGTCCCTCCAGCATGTTCTCCTAATTGTGGCAATGAGGTTGAGGTCTCTGGAGCATGTGGTGTGGAGGGATTGGGATTTCTTTAGATGTAGCATTTCTAACAGATTTGTGTCCGACATGGCTTTGTAAGTCAAGCAGAGATCACCTCTTAGTAGATGATATGAGACAGAGAATAGCTGGAGTTTTTTGAGTTTGTCCATGTAGAACATGGGTTTAAGCCCTAGGATCCTCTTTATGAGGTACTTTTGTGGCCTTTCCAGCTTTTGCATGTGTCCAGTGAGGTACATGCCAAATGGGGCATTATACTTGATGATTGGCCTAATGAGGGAAGAGTTGAGACGAATGATGACCTTTTTCTTCCATGATGCAAAACCCTTGGTAATGAGATGTGTCACATAGAAGGACTTTCTGACCACAGTGGCAATGTGGTGGTCAAAAGAGAGGATGCTGTCAACCTGTGTCCCCAGATCTCTTATAACACCTTCATTGTTCAGTGGGCTCCCATCAATGTGGATAATAATTAGAGGGAACTGAGTTTTTCCCAAAAGGGATGATGACGTAATTTTTGTCATTAAGCTTAAGGCCATGGTTTCAACATCAGTCATTGGTCTCAATGAGACCTTTCTGTAGGATGTCTACATCACTTGGGGAGTTAATAATGGCTCCCAGCTTGCAGTTGTCTGCAAACTTGGTCAGCCAGAGTCCCTCCGTGTTGGCTTGGACTTCTGAGAAGTATATGTCAAACAGGAGAGGACACAGAACTGATCCCTGTGGGACTCCACTCGAGGCTAGTTGGCAGTCTGACTTGGAGTCTGCTACTTTCACACTGTAGGTTCTATCTGTGAGCCAGTTTAGAACCCACCTAATGATATAGGGGTTGATGCCTAATTCCTGAGTTTGGGAATGGTATCAAAGGCCTTGGCCAGATCAAGGTAGGCTGTATGAACTGCCTTGCCCTCATCCACAGCTCTGTTGACTGACTCAAAAATGTCAACCAGGTTGAGCAGGCATGATCTACCTTTCACAAAACCAAACTGCATGGGATCTAGAGCTTGGAGATTCCCTATATCCTTGTTAATTAAGTCCATGATGATGTGCTCCATAGCCTTACATATCAGACTCAGGCTAATGGGGCAATAATTCCCAGGGTCTGTAGTCACTCCCCTTTATGGAGAGGGATGTCAGTAGCAGTGCACCATTCTGTAGGGCCAAAGCCAGAGGTGAGGCTGTGATTGAACAGGGCACACAGGTGCGGTGCCAGTACACCTTGTAGTTCATGTAGAACACATTCAGGGATATTGTTGGGTCCCATGGAAGCTGGATTCTTGGCCTTGGACAATGAAGCTTTAACCTGTGCTGCAGTAATGCTGGGTACCTGCCATTCCTCTGGTATTGTGATTGGTCCTTTAGGGGGGGGGAGAAGGGTAAAGTTGGCACTGAATCTGTCGGTCAGTATGTTAGTAATAGCTGTTGGCTCAGTATTGGAGGTACCATTGTGCAGTAACTCAGAGCAAACCTGGGTATTGCTGTGGAGATTCTTGATATAACTATAGAAGGCTTTGTGGTTGTTTTTAGTATCTGCCACAATTCTGCCTTCATAGCTGGCTTTAAAGGTTTTGATGAAGGATCTCAACTTTTTGTTGAGGCTAATAAGGGAGTTTTTCAAGTCTTAGGACTTCATCTTTTTCTGAAACAGTTTCTTCCTTTGGTTGTAGAGGTTATTAATGGCAGGGTCCGCCAGATTGGCTTCCTTTTTTGGAGGAATGCATCTTGGTTCTGTTGGATATGGCTAGTTGCATGCATTTATGTACGTGTTTGTACAGTGCATTAGTGTATGTCATGCATCTATTTTCCATTTACGTGGATGCCGTGAAATTAGCCACCACTGTTTTTAGGAGCCCAAAGTCAGCTTTGGAGAAGTTTTTCAAGGTGGTTACCTTTGCAGGAGGTGTGGGTGAGATGTGAATTTCCATGGTGATTAGTTTGTGGTCGATCTAACCAGGGAGGAATTGACTATTGCTGTAGAGCAACTGTTGCCCATCTTAGTAATAACCAGGTCAAAGATGTTGCATCCTCTATTGGGGGTAAGAATTAACTGGTCCAGGACATTGGAATTGATGAATTCCAGGAAGTGTTGAGCCAGTGTATTGGTGCATGAATAGTTTTCCCAGTTGATGGAGGGGTAGCTGAAGTCACCTAGTATGAGAGTGTCGGGTTGGGCCCTAATAGTTTCCAGGGTGCTTAGGAATGTGGAGTGAGAGCCTTGGAACATGGTTGGGGACCTATAGTAGGCTACGACCTGAATCATCATCTTACCCAATGTTAGTTGTACCTGAAATATCTCAGATGCATTATACTGGGCTACTAGTCAGGAGGTGTGCATATCCTTTATGAATATGTTGACGCCACCACCTTTGGAGCGTTGGTGCATGTTCTGGGGCTGAAAGGTGTGGAATGAGTTTTAGCCTGGTAGTGCAGGTGTGCTTTCTGTTGCTTTAAACCAGGTTTCCATTACAGCACAAATGTCAATGTTCTCCATTTTGAGGAGTGCTTTGAGCAAGTGCATTTTGATATTTAGACTTCTAGCATTGAGCAACATGAACATAGCTGGGTAAATGTCAGTTAAATAAACAGTAATTTCACATCTAATATCTCCACAACAGTAGAACAGATCACACTTTGGATAGACCTCCTACTGTACACCCCATATGTTAGTCCCCAAAAAATAGCACACTATCACACATACCCATCCTTTTCTCATTCTCCATGCAGATACCAAGATCACACCTCACAATACAAGCTGTCAGTGTCCCTCTTTATCATCTGTTAGCCTAGTTGACATGCCTTTATTAACTCAGGGCAGATAATGCATCATACCTGCACTACAACATCAATGAAGTACCATCATGGGTGGAGGTGCTCTCCAGCAACCTACAGAAACAGCAGAGACATCCAAAACACAAGCATGGTGCACCTAACACAAAACAGAAAGCACACACTACACATAAAAAAGAGCACCAGTGTCTCAACAAGTATGTGCATAAGGTGATGGTTATCTATTGAAAAGGTTATTACAGTTGTTTGTACAGTGAGACATACATCTGCCCTACTCTCCAGCTTAAGCAAGGAGAAATGTGTGTTCAGCTGTGTGTCACATGTAATTTTCACATCACATATGCAATCAAGTCTTTCCACAAGTCCCACTTTTAATCCATCATAGTTGGTGTTGTTAGGCATAACTTGAGATGTATCTCTAAGGATTTTATGAAGACAGACATGACTGAACTATCTAAATGTGTTTCCCAGCCATGTATGTCCCTATGTTTGACCATCATTATAAGCTCACCTAGTATGAAACAACAACATAAAGAACAAACTATCATCTGAAATTGGTTATGTGTCTGGTGTCATTCTAAGGGGCTCCAGTTCCTGGCAGTGTGGGGTGACATTGTGGCTAGACCACTCTGCTTTGGAAGACATGGACTTCACCTGGAATTTCTAGGCTTTTGCTTGTTGGCTAAGAATTGTGCTTCATCCATAATGCCATCATTAGGCAATGTCACCAAAACAATGGTTACTATGTGAAAATATGTAACTCCAACAAAATAAGGGTCATGCTGCTAAACTGTAGGAGTTCACATCAGAAACTGTGCTCTCTGTCAGCATTTGTCACACTGGAAGTGCTGGATGGCTGCACAGTCACAGACACCTGATTCAAAGCTGCAGTAAGTAACCTGGCCTTGCAAGGCTTCAATACCTTACACACATTCAGACCACAATTTGAAGTTCTGGGAACCACAGGAGGTTGATTATCTCTCCTCATTGAAGATAATTCCTCCTCTACAGAGGTTAGACAACATAAAACCCCAATTTAATGTGGCTAAAAAACCACAAATGTTATCAACAGTTATGTCCACTTCTATGAACAAGAAAGGACACACAGCCTAGTTATAAGTACTTGTAACAATTAAAGTTGAACAAAACAACAAACTCACCACCTAGGAGCCTAAAACCATCATCCTACATCACTATGCATTTGTACTAGGAAAGCATTAGAGATAACAGTTCAACAGTAAGGGTACGCATTGCAGTTTATGACTTCTCAACCCTTCCTAAGTCAGATAAGAGGCAGGATGCCAAACAAGCAGAGTAACCAAACCAACACAGTCTTGTTAGTGCCATAGCAGGAGCACACCTTTTCTCCTGCATGCCCAAAAGGACAGTCAGTGCTTGATTGTGTCATCCAACCTGGCCTTCCTTAGTTGGCAACTGTAGATCATATTATTCCCAGTTAATATCCTTTAATATTGTAAATGCAATGGTATAGAACAGTGTACATACTGTATGTCTCACAGTACTGGTGAGATAACTGCTGAATGTCCAAGAAACACAGACATTTAAAAGAGTGCTGTATATTTACAAGCAAACATCATAACGGGGGTGTAATCTCTAACTGCAATATTTTAAAAGAAAAACATTTCACTACATGTAAAGGTAACGTAACATTTTAATATAACTGTGCATTATCTTCAATTTGTTTGTGTGCTGAATGAATGTTGATGCTTTCTACAAAGGTTTATATGTGAAAAACAGGGTTGAGGCACCCATCCTGTGTTCTGAATGTGCATTGGATGGTGAATTGGATTGTAGACCTACATAGGCATATTTCCTGTGTAGTAACATAGTGTACGGTGTATGTCATACATTGATTTCTGTTTCTGCCTGTTCATACTTGTGTTTTTCTCTTAATTTATGGGGCCACTGTTTGTGCGGTGCTGTGTTTAGCATGAAGGGCTTCAGCTATGCTCAACTGGTTTGCGCACATAGCAGCAGTGCACAAACTGCACAACTGGACCACCCAGGTAGCAGGCAAGACCCAGACATCTAAAAATAGACATGGGATACATTTTATTAATGTAAGTCTGCATGGTGTAAACCCGCTAAGCGCAGTTGCACTGCGTTTAACAGAGTAAACCTCAGGATAAATACTAATGTAGTAGATGGTCATATAACTTCTCTTGTGGCTGCAGATATTAAGTGTTGGGCTGAAGTCCACATGGTCCTGGGTTTGAATAAAAGGATTGTAGTCTGTGTTTCACTAATGTGACCTTGCATTAGATAGCGATGCAATTATACATATACATGTATTCTTTCATTCTTCTACTGGCAACAGCTGTGAGTATATGACTACGGTAGATAAGATTCTGGGTTCTAAAACAACAGACATCTGTCTTTTTTCAATGGTGTCCCATTTCAAATTATAGTTACTCTTAATTATAGCAGTTATCCTAGTATTTCTTGCATTGTAATTATTTTCTTGATGGCTGACACACTAATATTGTCAGTTATTGCCAGAGATAAAACCTGGAAACTATATCAAAAACCAAACTACCCAACTACCTACTAGCATTCAAACAACTTCATAACTCTATAAAAAAACTTATAACCAGAGATCGTAAACTATACTATATCACACTTCAAACCACCCACTCAAAAAACCCAAAAAAGTTCTGGCCCACAATCTCCTCCTTCCTTCACCCTGGTAACAAAGAGAACCCTTGTCCAAATCCAAACCTTACTGAACTGGACACTGCCACCCAATTTAACTCCTTCTTCATAGATTGCATAGCCAAACTGTCCTCCTCTGTTCCTCACCCCCCCCCAACATCAACTACTCCAGCCTCCCCAACCCCACCAACCACTTACATCCAACCTTTTAACCTTGAACCTATCCTCACATCTACTGTAAAAAAACTACTACTCCAACTAAAATCCAGCCAGAACGCACCTGACAATCTCCCAACAACCTTCCTAAAATTAGCTTCTGACAGTATAGCCCTTCCCATTTCCATCTTAATCAACAGACCCATCCAAGAAACATATGTCCCATCCATCTGGTGCCTTGTGTACATCATTCCACAAAACAAAGGTGGCAAAAACACAGACACCTCCAATTTCAGACCTATAGCCATCCTTTTACCTCTAGCAAAAATCCTCGAAAAATCTATCCATACTCAACTCATGTCATATCTTACTCAAAACAACCTTCTTACCCTTACTCAACATGGCTTCCACCCTAGCCACAGTATCATGACTGCCCTCCTATACTTTCTTGAAACCATAAATCAAGCTCACATCTCTGGTAAACATGTATCTTTCCTGTTCCTTGACCTATCCAAAGCTTTTGACACCGTCTACCACCACCTACTCTTAACTCAGCTCTCTTCTCTCAACCTCTCCACCTCCACCTTAGCCTGGTTGACAAGCTACCTCTCTGAACATCAACAAGCTGTCCAATGGAAATCCTCAACCTCCTCCTTTCTACACATCTCCACCAGGGTCCCACAAGGTTAAATTCTAGGACCACTACTCTTCAATATATTTATTAACAACTTTCACCTTGCCATCCCTGACTCATCAATAATCCAATATGGAGGTGACTCAACAATCATTTGCTCTGCTTACCTATTACCTCTGACCTACTTCTAAAAACTCAATTAGCCTTCTCTAAAACTGAATCCTAGATGAATAATAACCACCTTGCCCTTAATGCTAATAAAACTAAACTGATGATGTTTCCCCCTAAAGAAACTCCCCAATAGACATAAACTCTTTCTCAATACTTAGTAACAATAACATCACAATCAAAATCATTTCTAATACCAAACTTCTTGGTGTTATCATTGACGAACATCTAAAATATGACACCCATATTCAATCCACCATTAAAAGGAACAAAAACTAGGACTTCTATACAGACACAACCTCTACCTCTCCCCCTCCACTTGAAAAACAGTAGCTTCCTCCTACATGCTTCCCTCTCTCATGTGTGGTGCCCCTCTGCTAAACAATATCCAACTCAGCCTACAACACAAACTCGAATTATGCTACAATAAAATAAGCAAATTTGCTACTAACACGAAGAACTCCTCCCAGCATTCTTACTCTCTCCATACTCTACAGTGGCTTGAACTTCCCAACTACATTACCTTGCTTAGACTCACTAACACCCACAAACAGCCACAAACCTACTAGCTGCCCCTCTCTCTCTACTGCACTAATCCATTACATCCCTAATCGCTCACTCAGATCAGAAAACCAAAACCTCCTACAAATCTACAAACCCTCTCGACCCCCTGGCCACCTCCTACTCTCCTGCTCCATTTCTAAACTATGGAACTCTCTCCCTCCCACACTTTGCAATACCCCGACCACAACAAATTTAAATCCCTCTTTTTCTCCTAGCTTACTACTAAATGGATATGCCCATCCCACTCCCCAACTTAAAATTCCCCCTCTAGCCACTAACCTCTCCACCCTCTGCTCCAACAACTACTACAATCACCCCATCATACCCCAGTGGGACAGTCTAAAAAAAATACTTTTCACATGTATTCTTATTTGTCTTTATCAAAATATGTTTAACACATTTATTTTATTTTTATTGTACTGTATTCTATCTGTATGTAATTTTATTGTATGTTTTACCACATCCATTTTTGTATTGCATGTCATAATTTCTCTCACAAAATTGATTGTATATCTTGTTTCTCTGTAACTGTTCATTAGAGATTTTCTCCCCGGGCCTCCATTGAAAATGGGCTCTCCATTGCCCAGTGGACATCCCAGGTTATCAAACTGAAATAAATAAATAAATAATGTAGTTATGTAATAATATCTGTATTGGTTAACATCTCTTTGTTGGTTACCATCACACAAACATGTTGACTGCGTTTTGTGCAATTCTAAGCAACGCCCACCATTTTCCAATGCTGCAAAATCCCAAAGTGCGCACTCTCGCTATCTCTCATAATGGGAATTGGTGGGAAACAGCACCATAGATCGGTCTTCATCTGCAGTAGACATGGCTGGTGTTTGTGGAGAGGTTTTGAGATTTTGGTCTCAAAGGTAGGGCTTGCAGGAGTCCAAAGTGCTTGTTGGACTCCTAGTGAATGAGTATGGTCCCCACCTGTTGCAGGAGTGCTATCATGAATCCAATTACAAATCACATACATGGAATAGTTTGGCCTGGGATTTTTCCAGTGCTACCAGTATCCCCCGCACTGGCAGTCAGTGTAGGAATCAGTACCGAGGCCTTGGGATGAGAAAGAGGGATACTCTTCACCTTTGGATCGAGGAATGTCAGATTGCTTGCACCCCACAGATGTGTAAGTATCACTTACAGGCACTGCTTGTAAGAGTCATCAGCTGCATTTGTACAGGACTGGTATTCTTAATGGTATTCTGTTGTGTTCTGATTTTTCCACAGCTAATGCTGATAGATTACTGAATGTGCAAACTTATGAAGAAAGACTGGCATGGATGAGAGATGCAAGTGGTATGTATACATCCAAACAATACTGTTATTTTAGCATTAAGAGTAAACAGAGCTTATTGTGTTAAACACTTGTATCACACTGAGTATGCATTTGTCCATTGTAAAGGAAAAGTATGTATGCATTTGTATACAAGATAAAACAACAGTCCAGTATTACAGAGTAGACAGGGATTGTCAGTTCAAAAAACACACTTCCCAGCTATACAATAATGTTTAAGTTGACATCAATACTTTATTGAAATGCAATGCAATACCTATAAACCAGGGACAATAGCCTGCTGAAGATTATTATCATTATAATTGGGACACACAAAACTGCCAAAATGTATGTTAAAACAAATCCTATGGAACTTCCCATGTGTGTAAGCAATATTTAAAATATTTTCCTATTTATGGGTCATTGTACCCACATTATTTTATGATCTGTACAGATATCTTGCTCTAAAAGCTTGAGAGGTATGGTCTGTAACACAAAGCAACAGTTACACATTCTCAGATAACAGTGAACATGAATCTATAAAGTGTAAAAGGAAAGAGTGCTTGCATTATGCTGTATTGCAAAGGAAAAGTACAGTATTACAGTAGTCACTGGTTGCGGGTTCAAATACCACACTCCCCATATATAAAAATCAGTTGTTTACAATACTGTTTTAGGTTTTTATCAGTAAAAATACAGTACTGGTTACATATTCATCATTATAGCATTTTAAGTGCAGCCCTCTATACCTGTGGCTTGAATGTCCTGCTATCAAATGTAATCAGTGTACATGGAACATGCATATGTGCAATATATACACCCATGAATGATTGCTGGATGTGATATGATCTGTACTATAGTGTGAAGGTGTTTGGAACAGGGTAGTATTCAAAGTAATAAGGAAACTTCTTAACAGTTGGTACTGTTAAAAGTATAATTTAACAGAATAAAGTAACTTAATTATAGAAAGCTTTGTATATTATCTGTGAAGTTACTAATGTTCTCCTTTTCATACCCAACTCCTTCTCTTCATTTCTTTTTTCGATTTCTTATTATTTTTATTATTAATATATTATATTATTATTTATGTAATCTTATTTGTATCACTTCTTATGTTTTATTTGTTATGTACAATTTTATATTGCTTTGTTGTTAAATACATTTTCATGCCTTATTATTTATCATTGTGCTCATAATTATATTATTCATTAATTTAATACTAATTTATTTTATTATTATTTAATGTATTTAATTTTATTATTTCCATTTTTTAGGTTATAGTTTATTTCATTACTGAATTTTAATTTTATTTATGTTATTAATACAGCACAGCAGGGTAGGCTGGTTCCCCATGATCTGCCTACACTCACTCCACAGGCCACATCACAAAGGCCCAGCACTTTGGGCTGCAGCTTGTCAGCACCCCCGCTCCACTGCCCCTGCCCTACCTGCACCCTCAGATAGTTCTGCCCCAGAGGATAGGCCTGTGGTTACCTCTGGAAGCAGAGGCAGAGGGGGTGATTTTGTCACACAAGCTGAACTGCCAGGTCTGGTGCATAAGATAGTGCACCAGACAACTGATGCACACCTATTCCAAGTGGAGACACTGCTCTCCATCATCATCCTGAATATCACATCAACACACAGATGTCAGACACTGCAGCCATCAAAGCAGTGATATGACAGTTAGGACAGTCCAGTGGGTGAGAACTTGATTCTCACTGTCACCAAACTTGACATACATATGTTTGTGATCTCCCCACCCTCACCCCAACCATGGTGTTCATCCACCCTTGTGTCCTTCACCAACCCTGTCTCTTGTCTTGTATGTCTTGTCTGTCAACAAATGCTTCCTGACCTTCCCAACTTGCCTGCCCCAGATATGCCTATGTCCCATCCCCAATATTCCACTCTCTCTTTAAAAAAGGGCACTTCCCCAAAAAAATATCATCCCATACATAGCTCTCCATTTCATACACGTATCTACTTGACACACTTGCTTTGGTCCAACTGGCCTCACAACACAATTATGTTGTTGTCACCCCTCTCTCTGGAGGTGACATTCCGCGTTCAGCTAAGATTCTGTGCATGTGCTCAGTTGTTACTGTATTGGATAGCTATGGTTCTTTCCTATACCCTTCCTGTATATTTTAGCCTTCCTTTCACTTTGTTTTTCCCCCTGGTTGCTCACCCTTTCACCTTTTTCCGGTCTCCCCATCTCATTTCTTTAAAGAATCTTTGCTTGATGGCGCACAATGAGCAGCATCACTTAGAATGGTAAAATGGAGTATTATTGGTTGTATAAACTTTTATTTGATACCACTACAGTGTAACACCAAACATATCATTATCACTCCACTGAGTGCATAATCAACTGATGACACAGATTCATAAGTTACACAATTTATAATCTGGATGTACACATAAAAGTATTTGAAAATGACAAATATACCTGTATTTAAGCTCAGTACTATCTGAACCAAAAAAATATACCATTGATGCATTTAACAGATAGTGCTACAGAGTCAGTTGAGTAGCATGTGTATTTTACACATTAAATAGATAATTGCACTCTAAACTGCTGTTACATACACCTGCTACTTAAGTAGATCTTTGGCTGCAGGTAGTAATTGACTTCAGGGAGTGTTACTTAATTTTCTTGGCCCACATGCAACTGTTTTGAATTCAGGTGTAGGCCATACATTTCAGTAATATTCTAATTCCTCTTCATTTCTCTCAACTGTACATATTTTTGCATAATGTCCACAGTTTTTGTCTTGTATGATTGGTCTGCTTCTCCATAAATTGTGTTTATACAATGACAATAATAAATAATAATAATAATAATAATAATAATAATAATAATAATAATAATAATAATAATAATGCAGTACCTGTTATTCTATCATCTAAGTTTGCAAGAGCAGTATATTTAAAATGTGTCCCTTTATATATGTGCTTTTATCCCCCCATTATGTACGGCTTTGTCCATATGTATTGCTCTAACAGGTTGACATGAACATTTTTATTAAATTAATATTTTATTAGTCTTGCTGAGAGATGCTGTGCAATGCTCAGCATTGTGCAAACACACTTTATTGAGAAAATGTGACAATTAGTATTGATTGTATAAAATACATCTGGTAGCTAACTGACTCTGTGGCTGAACGGGTTAATGCATTGGTGATGAAGGCAAATGGTAGTGGGTTCAAAGTGGGGTGTCAGCGTAATTTTTATGAGTGTGTAATATACTTTTACACACATTCACTGATACTACTGCCACTTACTATTGCTTAGCAATGCTGTGCACCATACACCATTGAGCACAGTTTCTTTAAAGAAAAGAAATGGATATATGTATGTGGTGAAATAGAGAGTAAGCAGGGGGAAAAACAAAGTGAATGGAAGACAGGAATGTGCAGGAAGAGTGTAGGTAAGAACCATAGCTATCCATTTCTTCAACGGTAGCAACTGAGCATATGCACATAATCTTAGCTGAATTTGCACTGCCACCTCAGAGAGAGGGGTAACAACAACATGATTGCATTGTGAATCCAATTTGACCAAATTAAGTGTGTCAAGTAGACCCGTGTGTGAAATGAGAAGCTATGTATGGGACATTTTTTTTTTGGGGGGGTGCCCTTTTTTTAAGGAGAGAGTAGAATGCTGGGGAAAGGACATAGGCATGTCTGGGGCAAGGAAACATTTGCTGACTGACAAGACATTCAAGACAAGAGACAGGGTTGGTGAAGGACACAAGAGGGGTTGAGCACCATGGTTGGGGTGAGGGTGGGTAAGCTGAGGTCCCATGGATATCAGACACAGTAACAGTATGACTCCTGTACTCACTCATTGGATTGTCATTACTGTTCAATCACTGTGTGCCTCTTGCTGCAGTGGCTGATGCCTGCACCTATGGCTGGTTTGCCATACAAGGATGGCAAGCAAGCTCTTCATCTGGCGTAGGCGTGTGCCTACCATCTTGTGGACAAGCCTATACCTGCCAACTCCACTCAGGTAATGAAAGCACCCCCTCTACCTCTGTTCCCAGAATAGACCACAGGCCTAGCCCCTGGGGCAGAACTACCAGAGGGAACAGGTAAAGCAGGGGCAACAGGAAGGGTGCCACTAGGCTGCAGCCCAAAGGTGCTGGGCCTTGCTGCTTCAGCCGGTGGAGTGAATGTAGGTGAATCAGGGGGAACCGGCCTACTCTGCTGTGCTGTAGTAGTAACATAAATTAAATTAAAAACAATAATGAAATAAAATGTAACCCCAAAAAATGGAAATAATTAAATTAAAAAAAGAATAAATTATTATAACAATATTAAATAATATAATTCCAAATAAAATGATAAATAGTAACAAATGAAAAAGTTTTTAACAACAAAGCAATATAAAATATAAGAAATAATAAAACAATAATAATAATAATAACGTTATAAATATATAATATTAAAAAATAAGAAATCCATAAAAAATCAAAACAAGGGGCAGGATGAGAGAAAAAAGGAGAATATTAATAACTTCACAGATAATGCTTTCCACAATTAATTTACTCTATTCTGTTATAATTTACTTTTAACAGTACCAACTGCTAAGAAGTTTATTTATTACTTTGAATACTGCCCTGTTCCTAACACCTACACATTATAGTACGGATCATATTGCATCCAGCAATCATTCATGGGTGCATTATTCACATATGCATGTTCCATGCACACTGATTACCCTTGACAACAGGCCATTCAAGCCACAGGTATAGAGGTCTGCACTTAAAATGCTATAATGATGAATATGTAACACTACAGTATTTTTAATGATGAAAACCTAAAACAGTATTGTAAACAGCTGAGTTTTATATTTGGGGAGTATGGTTGGTATTTGAACCCACAACCAGTGACTACTGTAATACTGTACTTTTTTTTTGTAATATAGTATAATGCAAGCACTCTTTCCTTTTGCATTTTATAGATTCGTGTTCACTGTTATATAAGCATTTGCAACTGTTGCTTTGTGATACAGACCATACCTCTCAACCTTTTAGACCAGGATATCTGGACAGATCATAAAATAATGTGGGAACATACATATTTCAAGTTATTTATTATTTTTTTTTTTACACATTTTGACCGGGCTGCTGGTCTAGCTGGATACATGTCCATCAGTAGAGGCCCGGGGGGAGAAGCTCCACATAGAGATACATAATAGTACAATTACATAAAAGAAGTTATACAATGTTAAGAATAATATTTAGGAAATGTAAAATAGTACAGTCAAAAACTTTTTTTTTTTTTTTTTTTTTTTTATGGTATTGTTTTTAAACACATGGAAAGTTGCATAGGATTTGTGTTAACATACATTTTGACACTGATTATTTAGTGATTTCAGTATCAATTATTTGCCAAACAACCATAAATCTTACGATGAACAAACCAAAACAGTGAGTCATAAATCTGGATATTCAGCAAAAATATGAATAGCTGAGAGCTATTCTACAGAGTATAGCATTCATACTTGCTTTCATAGTTCAGATATGTATTCCCAATTTTATACCACTGTATAACAACTAATCTATCTATAACTGTTAAGGCTGCAATAACACTACTTTAAATAATTATGTTTACATACCACATGCTTCTCTCATCGTGGCCAGTGGCCTGGAATGGAACCTCACATTCGAGGCACTCTCTTCTGCAGCTGTGGAAACAGAAAGAAAAAAAGCTTTATGAATACCAGTTTTTACCATATTCAGATTTAATATTTATGATTACTAAATGCAATGTATACCTAGACATCTCTGGGGTGCTCCTTGCTTCACACTCGCTGATCCACTGATCAAGGGTATCCCGTTTCCTCCATTGGAGGTCATCACAATGGTGATGACAATGTTCCCCAGTATGTGGGATACTGGTCACACTGGACAGAGCCCTTGCCAAACTAGACCAAGCTTCAGATTTAAACTGAGAGCCTGTATAGTTTCTCTGCAGGAGGAAGGGGCCATGATCCTTAACCAGGAGCCCAACAAAGACCTTGGACTCCTGAACACCACAGAGTTGTGCCCAGAACTGCACACCCTCTCCAGCAACACCAGTCATGTCTGCACAAGATAAAGCTCAATGTCTAATGTGCATTTTCCACCAGTTCTACTTGAAATAACATGTTTTCCTGCCAATTGTACTTACTAAGAGTGAACACTGCATTTTTGAAACATTTGAAAAAGCTGCACTCTGCTTACCATCACCACAAACAAGCACACTTGATTTACCATGTTTGCATGATGATAAGTGGAGCACAGTTTTTTTGAAATGTATCAAATAGTAGACAGTGTGCAATCTCAAGCAATGCAAGTCAAAGCTTATTTCATTTCCAGCCACTTGTGCAACTCTGTTATTCAACTGGGCGAGCAGAACCATACATTCATCAATATTTTGTCATATCAGCAAAGCTATGTCAGGTATTATAAGTGGAAGTAAATATAATTCGACATGGAGCAAGTGTAAAATGCATATGGAATACACAGTATTCAAACCCAGGACTGTGTGTACAGTAGTCCTAAACTTACAGCTCTTGCCACAAGGATGTCAGGAAAACACTTGTCTATGTAGCACTTTATTTGCATAAGCTGAAATTTCACAACAGTATAATAAAAGTTTGCATTGTACTAGAATCCAGGACCATCTGCCCTCTAGTCTGGCACTTGACACCTGTCACCACAGGATTAGTTAATGAGGTCCCCTAAATTAATATTCATTGTTAATGTCACAGTATTAATGTAATGTAGCCTCACTTACCAGGTTTGTGCAATGTGCAGCAGTATTAATTGAATGCATCCAGTTTCCAGTTTTGGATGTCTGGGTCATGTCTGATACATGGGTGGTCCTGTCATGCAAACAAGGTAACCATAGCCAAAACCATTTGCAGCAAGTGGCGCATCTCTCAAACTTGGGGAAAAAAAGAGAGCAGTAACAGTTACAATATTAATTAAGCATAATCTTAACATATATCAAACAAAGGAAAGGAAATTGCTCTGCAGTCAACCTGTTGCAGGCAGCAAACTTACACAGAAGTGCATAGTTCTCAACCTGTTAGAATAAGACATCTGGACCAAGCCATAAATAATGGGGGGACAAAGGAATGTATATACGGACTATTTTTACATATTCTTTTTACAAACTTAGACAGCTGATAAAATAACAGGTTTTATATTAGCATGAATTCTCTGAAGCATATGAAGTCTGAATCTCAAATGTCTGTCATTATTTTCTGGCTTCAGTCCTCAAAGAGTTGGCAATGACTTTTCTTCTCCCATTATTTATGAACTTCCTTGACCTCCTGTCCAGTGATCTTGGAGTTTCCCTCCCTGGGGTTCCTTTCTCCCAGAAAGAGCCAAAAGGTGGGAAGAGGTACCCAGAATGACAGAGTTCTGCAAGTCTGGAACATCTCTCCTTCCTCTGGCAGTCTTTTGGCATGTTTTGTTTGTTGTTTGTCTCCCTGAGCGATACTAGGGGGATGACAGGTTTAGATCCCCTGCATGGATATTAATTGTAGCATGTCCCCCTGTGCTCTGGCTTTTGACATGGCCTTGTATGTTGTAGGCATATGTTCTTATAGCTGGTGAGTGAGCGTAGGCGCTGAGTCAGAGTTATTTTTAGGGGTTTGATTCTTTTTAGTCTGCTTTAGGCCTGTGAGGCCTTTAGTGAGTTTTTGTCTTCTATCCAGTTGTACATAATGAGGGCTGAGGGTACATACCAAATGCTTGAGAAGTTGAGTTATAATGGCAATAATGAGGGATGAGTTGGATGGGACAATGACTTCCTTTTTCTGATGCTTGTGCCCCAGATGAGGTGTGATGTCCGTCCTGTTAGTGTGTGGTTACTTGCGTGATGTGTCTGTCCCACCTGTGTCCCTACACTGTGAGACCACTGTCACCTTTATCACCTATTCTGTGTTTAGTGTGTACTGCGTTTTACATGTTACCATACATTACATTTTTTTCCAATACATTTTTTGCCCTTTTTCTTGGCAATACATTTCTTGGCATGGAGCTTTCTGTAAGGCCCTTTTGTAGAAGCATCACATCATTTAAGGCCCTTCATGTAGTTTATCAATCATTTGCCCCAGTTCCAGTGCTCACTGCAAACTTTGTTTGCCCAGAGTGTTAGTGTTGAGTAGATGCCAAGAGAAGTGCCAGACCACACTGAACCCTGGACTGAACCCCCTGAGTACCCACTTGTGTCCTGTTGCTGCTCTGGACAGCTACTTACTTGGGGTGTGCAGGTCTATCATTAGTAAGCCATTTAGCAACCATGGGGTGGACAGAGCATTAAGTCATATAATAAGTTTATCTATCCAGAGTGGGTGTGGATGGTGTCAAAAGGCCTTGAGGTCTAGATAGGGCTGGTGGGACACCTTACCCCTTTATGTGTCCAGCTCTGGAGACTGATTCAAAGAAAGTTATCAGGTTCAGGAGACAAGATCGGCCCTTCACAAACCAAACTGGGGTGGGGTCAGTGTTGAAAGGTTGCCAATGTCTTTGTTTATAAGTTCCATGCCAGAAAAACATAATTTTATGAGTAACAGGCCAAAAATATAGGGCAAACGTCTGGACATTCTGCAAAAATCTGTATAGTTTAGTAGTATGCAGAAGTGCTACCCACATTCATGGAGAGGTATTACAGCCAGATGCACTGGTGCATACCGTGAAACCTTGTTTAAACACGCAGAGCTTCATTAATATTGATGTACATCACAACCACAGGCACTACTTCCTGTATACAATAACACTTCATGTAGGCTCTACATGAACCCTACACAGAATTTACTTAATCCTGGGGATAATGTTACAGAGGCCTGTAGGCCTATAACACTGTTGACATCCTCTGCACATTGATCTTGACATCCATTGCTCTGCATTCTGTAGATTCATGCTGAAGGAGACAAATTCTTAGCAGTTTTTGCCACAAAATGAGAAAGGATTTAAATGGTGTCCACTATTTATAACTTGTGGTATTCAAACACAATGACAAAATATCATATATCAAATGTTTATTAATCCATTCCAGCAGTCACCAATGTCTTCATTGCTATTTTTTATAATCTCATACAAGGTAGATAATGTGGGATATGAACACATGGCCATGTAATCAAACAGTCTGTAGACATATAAAGTTGCTGCTAATGCCACAGAAGTCATGGCACTTTTGTAAGATGGAACACAGTCATAGGGATAATCTGAGAATTGTGCTTGAACGCATATGGGCTGCTGTAAAAGGAAAGCATCCCCTGGGGGTTACTGTGACAGTATTGCCATTATGTATTATGTCACACTGGTCACACATCAAGATCTGTCAAATAAGATATTCTTGCTTTTTACTACTCTATTCTAAACAAAATTAAAAAAGTCAATCGTACACTGGGTTTGAACATTTGCAATGTACGTCAACATCCTCTAGTTCTCCGCAGTAAATGATGATACAACAGAAGAAGTCATATTGCAGTGGTCAGAAAGCACACACTAGAATTAAATACTTAATATGTGTTTTGAATGGAAATGTTTTCCCTAAAAAGGTGTATGAAGGATCAAAAGTCTGTAGACATGAACATGTTCACACTATGCTGAATTATCTATATCATATATGTCATGCAAGCCAGTCCTGCCTGTAATTATCTTCTTACATAATCACAAAATTGACATTTTGGTAGATTAGAACCTCTACCTAAAATGTACACTTATTTCTAGACTGGTGCATTAAGATCTGATACCACAGAAGTCACACACTTGAAGGGATAATTTGAGCATTGTGTTGGAATGCATATGATTTCCATAAAAGGGAATACAAAATTATCCTTTCTCTCTCTCCCATAGTAAATGTTTCCACTAAGTTAATTTATAAATATGGCAATTCCTCACACATTCACTGCCTTCACTTTGCCAAACTTGAACATTTGCCTGAGTCCATATTCTATAGAACTGTGTATTAACCCCTGCTGCCACAGGAGAAATTATATCAATGATGTCAGAAAATTCATACTTGAATGGATGACTTCAGCAGTGTGTTTGAATAGCTATAGAACCCCTAAAGTGGGGGTTGTGGGATCAAAATCCTGTAGCCATGTAAGGTTTCACACAAGTATGAGTTTTCCACATCACATCAGTTGAATAAGTCACTCCTGTCTGTCAGTATTGTCTTACACACACACACACACATACACACACACACACACATATAGTACATATATATTCACTGACTTGAACCTGCCTAAGTTGATATTCTACAGAGCTGTCTGTTAACTGATGAAGCCACATCAGAGGTGCCATGTAATCAAACAGTCTTTGAGAAATTAAAAAAGACGTGCCAGAAAGCACAGATTTGAAGAAATTGCTTCAGCATTATGTTTGAGTGGTTATGGATCTCTAAAAATGGGATTTGAGGGATCAAAATCCTGTAGCTACGTAAGTGCACCCCTAGGTAGAACTATCCATATCACATGTTGATTAAGCCATTCTTACCTATCATTCTGTTATTATACAACCACAGTAATTAGGCATTGCTGAACTTGAGCACCTGCCTATGTAAGTCCACAGTCTATAGAACTGTGTATTAATTGCTCACACTACAGGAGGAGTCTGTATTGCAAGTGTCAGACAGCACACATTTTAAGTGATGACTTCATCATTGTGTTGCAGTACAAGTGTCTGACCTAAAAGAGAACACAAGCATTGGGTGAACCCTCTCCATGTGTAGATGTTGCTACTATGTGGAAGTGTACACATAAGATCTGTCAGATAGTCCAGTCCTTCCTGTCACTACAGTCAGACATGCTCATACTATTCAGAAATTGCTAGATGTGAACACCTGCCTAAGTCCACATTTGACAGAGACATGCATTAACTGTTCGTGCCACAGAAGAAGCCTTACTATATGTGTCAGACAAAACACATTTGAAGGGATAACTTCATCATTGTGTTGCAATGCAATTGTCTGACCTAAAAGAGAGTGTAAGAGATGGGGAATACTTTCAATGTGTAAATGTTATCACTAGATGGAAGGGTATACATCAGATCTGTTGGATAAGTCAGTTCTTGCCACTATTGTCATACACAGTCATACTAGTCACACTGGATTCAAAAACCTACCCATCTAAATCAACATTTTACAGAACCATGTATTAATTGCTCATGCCACAGAAGTATTATTACAAGTGTCAGACAACACACAGTCATAGTTTACACAACATATGTTTGGAAGAAATGACACGCGCAATATAGTCTGACAGACAGACAACAGAAATGTGTTGGTCACAAATCACAACTTGTTGTAGCAATAAGTTAGATATGGCATAATTCAGTTGTTGTATTGGGAATGATATGCTGTGTGTCACAGTTAAGGTATATTGAACACTGGTGTGATGGGTGACAGATGATAGTGACAGATGTCAAGCACCATCTCCAGCTCATTGCATGCAGGTCTTGTGTGACCGAAGGCAAAGTATTAGCGCATGTGCATTTTTTTAAGTTAGGATGAGAAGTAGCAGTAACTTTTTGCTGCTCAATGACAACTGTCACACAAATGAAGAGTACAGACAGTTTTTTTCTGTTTCTAATCTAATTCTGACTAAGTCTGTGAAGCGTGAATATAACATTTGTCATGGTTATAACTGTGTAATGCTGTTTATAGTACAGTGTTCAAACCAGGGAGCAAGCATAGGGTAGGATACTGGCAGAGTAATTAAGGATTAAGCAGGATCGAGATGAATGAGTGACATGCATCCAGTACTTCACAAGGTAAAATTTATGATAAAGAAAAGTTTATCAAATGTTGCACAGAATGCTGGAGTCAGACATATGACAATCATACTCAGCATTCCTGGGATCTCTGCATTATCTTTGCACACCACTAAATGAAGTCATATTTCAGCTAGCAGAAATCACACAGTTGTAGTCACCATGAGAAATGCATGAAGCAATGGACTATGTGTGGATCAGACTTCACAGCGGTGCTGATAACTGGAACATCCCATGTGGTGTATATCAAACCCTGGAGCCTGTGATATATATCAAAATAGCTGTATCATCATAGAGCTATCAGTGTTATTTTCTGTTGCACATCAGAGTTAAGGATGGTAGTGTGAAGAGCACCGTATGAATATGGACGAAGACAAAAACTCAACAGGTTTTGCCATAAGTCATGAAGCAGTAGTTGCTGTCACTGAAATGTGTGGCAATGCTGCTCACTGTTAAGCATTGCACAAATTATGGATACAGAAATTAATAACTTTTTTCACAGTTCACTTCTGTCCATGTGTGTTTTATGTGAATCTAGTTTTTGACCAAACTGAATGTATGGAATAGGGTTAATATGATAGCAGTGAACATGGGAAGCAAGAAGAAGGTAAAACACTGGGAGAGTTATTAAGGAATGTGCAAAATGGTGGTAGGAGAGCAGTATAGCTATCCACTTCTTCACAAGATAAGAATTATATTTCTGCACATATTTTGACAAAACTGAATAATCACACCCTAACATATGTGTGATAACAACTCAAGAATGTTGTATGACCAACTAGACCAAATCAAGTATGTCATGCACATATATATATGCTGTTTGAAGAGTTATGTATAGGACATATCTGTTTATTTATTTATGTATTTAGTTAGTTATTTTAGTGGGATAGGTGTGCTTTTTTATTTTTTTAAGACGTAGAATTTTGGGGAAGGTATTTAGGAATATGAGGGTTAGATATGTAAGTTATGTTAGGCAGCAGGTGCAGACACACAAGAAATACAAGACAGACAAGGATGGAGGTAGACACAAGAGTTTGGAGGACATCATGATTGGGGGTAAGTATGGGAGTTTAGAGTAACATCCCCATCCAGCATGAATACAGTGGGAATCTAGACCTCAGCCTCTGAACTGATACAACTGTTTCCTGTCCCAAACAACTGGGACAGTGCTGGATGGGACAATGACTTGGCTATTCACTACAGGATTTTTCCATCTAGCTGATGCAGGCCCAAGTGATTTCCTCCACCAGCCCTGTCAGTTTGTTTTGAGTAACATAGTCACCACCTCTACTGGCACTATTTTTACCAGTGTACCAGCCCCAGGGCAGAGCTGTATGATGCTAGAAGTACATGTAGTGCAGGAGTTGTGGAGGGAATGCTGCCCAGTTGTGACCAAAAAGTGCATGGTGCCTTTGTTTCCTGTACTGATGCATATGCAGCTACCTGTGGATCCAGCTCCCAGTGCTGGTGGTTGTGTTGCAGGAGGAATGATTGCTCAAATGTCCTAACAAAAGCTGATGGGGGAGGCAGCAGAGAAGGAATATCATAAATGTCATGTAATTGTAATTTAGCTCAGCCAGTGCATAGTCCCACATAAATATTCAGATCTGTCACATCTGCATATATATTTGCACTCATACCATACATTTTTTGTTACAGTAAAACTTTAATCTCCTCAATATTATACACATTATGCAAAATCTGTGACCAGAAGAAAGCTGGTTTATGTATTACATGTCATGGAACGTACATGCAAACTGACTACATTTTTTTCTAAATTATTGATTACTGAATAATAAATATTAAGTAATATGGACTAATTGAGTCTGCATTATTTATTTATTTATTTATTTGCAGTTGGTTTACCAGGATAGTCCATTGGGTCAAAAAAAGCTCAAAAAGCAATAACAAACTAGGTACAAACATAAATACAATAGTACAAGATACAGACATATGAGTTGAATCTTCAAACAATACTATTTAGAGAAGAGTGATGTTCAGGTCACATGAGTGTGAAGGAGATGTAAATATTTTATGAGGGGTGGGAGCAAGAGCATTCCCATTGGGACCTTAGATACATATGAAGAGATTTTTAAATATGTTATGATTGAGAGTAGATTGATGGTGGAAGTGAGTTCCAGAGACGAGCTAGGTTAAAGGATAGTAAGTTTTGCCTGGAGGACGAGTTGGTTTGTGTACTTCTAATAGGTTTTGATTGTTAGACCTTAAAGCCCTATTGGGTAGGTGCATCCTGAAGGTGGAGGACAGGGAGGGACAGAGAGATGGGTTAAGAATGAGCTTGTGGGCTAAAGTTAACTGAGTGTAGTTGAGTTGATTAGGTAACTCAAGCCAGTTTAGTTTTGGAGAGAGGTGCAGTGGTGGGTGGAGGACCTGTGAATTTTGTTATAGCATGAAGAAAGTTGTTTTAGAGGACTGTAGATTTGTTAGCAAAGGAGCTCCATAGAAGTAATTTTAGAGGAGCATGTGAGGAATTGATTTTGACGATAGAGCATGCCTAGTTTTTGATGGGTTTTGATATTTAGTTGTAGATGGGAGTTGAAGTTAAACTGGTTATCAATTTGGACACCAAGTAATTTGGTTACAGTCAAGTAATAGAGAATGTGTTCATTAAATACCATAAGTTTAGTTTTGGAGGCATTGAGAGCTAGGTGGTTTATTTTCATCCAATGTTCAGTAATTGAAAAAGCTTCTTGTGTAAGCTTTTGGAGTATAGAGCGAGATGTATCTGAGCAGATAATGGTAGAATCATCTGCATATTGGATGATGTTAGAGAATGGAATGGATTTGCGGAAGTCATTTATAAATATATTGAAAAGAAGGGGACCAAGAATGGAGCTACTAAGAAAGGAGGAAGTGGCCTTTTTCCATTTTACAGCTTGGAATCTGTTTGATAAATAGCTAGAGAACCAGTTCACGGAGGAGGGAGAGAGGTGAAGTTGTGAAAGTTTAGTTAAGAGCAGGCACATGCATGTGTTTTAACCGATATAAATCTGTGTTTACTGAACCACTGAGTAATACAATGTTGCAAGAGCTATTCATCCAGGTATGTACAATTTGCATATGCAGAATATGCCTGCTCATGCATTACTCTGTCAAACATTTATAAACTGATATCCTGAGAATTGATAACCTGTTTTTCATAACCAGCGCTACTATGAAATGGCAGACAGTCATACCTGAACCCATACTTACCCTCTGCCTCTCTGGGGCATTGCAGTCTTCCCTGCTGTACCTCCCTATTTCCTTCAATCTCTGCAGAAGCTGCATATAAGAGAAAAGCAGATCAGCTCTCACATGCAGCAGCCTGTACACAATGGCAGATACCTTAGAGAACCACATTTTCTTAAGACAAAAAATGGATTTGTTTATTTTGATATTTCAGTTACATTACAAATGATATATTCCCACTTCTGAGCATGTACTCTGGGAAGGTCAATAGCAACCATTGTCACAAACAAATATGACATGAATATCTCCATGATGTTGTTGGTATTCAGTGTTCGTCTCATGTAAATTTTGTAAAAGTGCTACAGAATGTCTCAGAGGAACTTGAAAAGTTAATAATGATGAGAGACAGCACCTTGAAATCAATCTCATGACAAAAAGCAGCATGAACTTCTCAACTCTGTATATTAACTGTTCATGTCACAGGAGTTATGGTCTACAGTTTTGTATATTAGTGGGTATATGTCGACCACTGAATACCTTGTAAGTGTGCAATATACAGTGTTCCTTTATTTGAGTAATGATTTTAGGCAAATATATGTTTCTGTAGAAATTTTGCCATGTAATTAGTTTTTGTAAGAACTTCAATCAATGCTAACCGACTTGTGTCAAAGACAAGCTTATTTGCATGACTGATGGCAAAGTCTTAATGCATGCATAATTATTCCCAGAGTTTTTGTCACAGGACATGAATTGCTAGTTCTCTATAATTCCTTAATGATGACAATGCTTCATGCCAACTGTCATGCAAAAAATAAGTCACAATACAGTTGTTGACCTTGTGATGAGCTGCTGTTTTCAATGAGAGTATTGTGCATTTATGCAATAACAAATATTGAGGAAAGGGCCATTGAGAGTTCACAGAAGGTGATGTTCCTTGCAGCATAGATCAGTACAATGTATACTTGGGATCATTATAAATGTATGCCACTGAACTAATGTTCACATTTGTGTTGAAAGCTGCATTGTGCTCTTCATATTTCCCCTAATTTATTATCGTGCCAGTTTTAGTATCTCAAAGTATTGAACATGTACTATTTATATCACACAGAAGTATATTTTACTATAATCAGGGATATAAGCAACGCAGGTAACAAAGTTCACACTATCACATTTAGCAGTCATAGTGCCAGATTATATTGCAGCATTATCATTGTAAATTGCATGTGCAGTTCATCTTAAAGTAAAGGAAAACAAGAGCACAGTTGGATTATGCTGCATAGAGGCAAATTCTCCCTAGTGTGGCTTCAGACCTTGCACCAGTAGTCAGAACATACTTCATTAACATGTTGAGCCATTAAAGAAGTTACACGACTTATATCATTCACATTCTGTAATGTCCGATCTGCTGGGTAAGATGGACTGATGTCTAGGTCTTTGCCCATACAAAATTAAATTTTGAGATTTTGACATAGAAAGTGAGCTGTCATTCAGTGAAGGGCATCACTGAGGGCTCAGATGAGCAATATCATCTGCTGTGCAAAGGATGAAGCCAAAAAAAGTATTTATAAACCAGAGTGATGATTTCTCAACTTTGTTAATTTATACAAGTACAATTTTACAGTAAAGATGCCTCCTTTCACATAGATGGCACATTCCAAGATCTAAACACTGCATCTATGGCAATACAATGAAACACTGACACGTTGAACATGTTTTACCACGTGAACATTTATGTATAAATGTAGAAAATTCAAGCACATCTGCTTAGCATTGTACTTCTGAAATGTACAGTCTATGCTGTACCCAGTTTATCACACTGTCATTTGTCCTTCCTCAGTAGAATTGTATGAATGTGATCAGTGCAGAAGTGAAGATGTTAAAGCAAGGAAGGTTACAAACAATTGTCTGCATGGCAAGAGTTTCTGACTTCCGTTTTTGAGCATTACTTCATTGTATCACACTTGTGATCAAAGGTATTACATTTTGAGAAGAGTATTAATCTTTCTTTTGAAGTCACATATATGCTGTAAATTACAGTCTTTCTCATCACAAGTACCTCATCACCTAATAAAATGTTAACCATAATGTGTTTCAAGGTTCAGGCCTAACAGAGGAAATATAACTTTAACCTTTTCAGTAAGCATTTTTTTAATCTGACACACTGTTTTAAAATGTAAGCAGGGATCCTATACAAGTAATTGAATGAGCAAAACTGCTAATGACCCATACTTGTGAGGTATTACCCAGCCAAAATTCTTAATACTTAATACTTGCTCTTGTATTATTCAGGCATATATGTATGTCATCCTTTAGGAGCTAACACCATGTTGACATGCCCAGCATGTCGCGCAGATTGAGTGATTCAAGACTGATAATAAGTTGAGCCCTAAGTAACATGCTCAGTGTGCTCAGGGGATTAATCTACACAATATTAGCAGCACCTGGAGTAATGGAGCTTCTTTTTTGCTAGGGAAAACTGCTTGGTTTCCTGAATTATGCAAAAACAAGCTTACTGATAAGAACAACTGCTGATTTGCAATATTTAGAATAACTGTCTGAAACTTTTCAAGGTTTGTAATCTTCTTTACTAATCCTTCATAGTTGTATCATCATCAGCCCCATTTTTTCCCATTTTTCTACATGAGGTTGGGATATCATGTTAACTGTCACCAACTCTCTCAATTCAGTGCCACACTCCTGCCCGACTGTCACAGATCTTCTTTCACACAATCCATCCACCTCTTTGCTGGATATCCTTGCGTCCTCTTACCTTCTTTCTGTCTGTCCCAAATCTTCCTCACCAGATTGTCTTCTGCTTTTCAACACATGTCCAAACCATCGTAATCTATTCTCTTTCATCTTTTCTGCATTTGGACCTACTTTGGCTTCTGCTCTTATGTCCTCATTTCTTTGCCTGTCCCACAGTCTGCATCCTACCACCTTTCTCAGGCACTTTATTTCCATCAACTCTAGCTTCTTCATCTGTTCTGCCTTTACTACCCAGGTTTCTGTACTATACCATACAATAGTACTGGTTGCAACACTGTCTTGTACACCTTACTTTTCAGCTTTTTTGGCATTCTTCTGTCATAGACTACACCTGATACTCTATGCAAGTTGGCTGCAGCCCCTCTGTTTCTAGCTTTGACCTCTTCATTCAGACTAACCTTCTACTCTACTACCCCTCCCAGATATTTGAAGCTGTTTACCTGTTCCACTATTTTTCCTTCTATCTCTATTCTCAGCTTCTTCTGATTTCTCCAATTTGCTGCCATTGCCATATTCATAGTTGTATGTTGCTAACTTATTTCCAATGATCACTGTCTAACCTGTCAAAGTTGTGTTTCTGAAATGAACAAACAAAACTTTTTGTTATTGCATTTATCCCTTACTTGTATTTCATGGGGACAGACAAGATCCTTAGGATGTTCAGACATGTCTGAATTGTAGAAGTTTGTGTGTATTATTGTTACATTAAGTAACTGTTCACTGCTTATGCTCTTATCAGCATAGTAGTTGTATATATTCTTCTATGTATATGAAATCTGTTTATTCACTTCTGTAGTCATATGTTTTATCCTTTGGATGTTACATTTGGGGATATTATAGGGCTTACACTGATATTTTCAGAACTGTTTTCTACAATAATACTTGATGTCTGCATAACGATCCATATTTTGCTCCTCATAAGTATATCAGTCTGTAGTGCCGTCCCCTGGTGCACTGTTTGGTCTGATACAAAATATTTTTTCTAGCAGAACAGTGATATAGCTCTAAAGTCAAAAAAAGGGGTTATCCTTGCAGAGCTCTCACTTCATATGCTGAGCATGAGGTCATAGATGACCGGCTCTCAATCTCCATGGGGTAGGGCTCCTAGATCCTCATTCAGTAGACAAGTCCTTCTTTGATCATGTTTGATGGCATGTGGTTATTACTGTCAGTGCTGCGGGTGACCAGGGCCATGACTACATGATGGTCCAACATAAAGTTAGTGATATCATTTAACAGGTTAGTGACAGAACAAAGGTTGCGGCATGGGAACAAAGGGCTACTGGGGTTGGGCCTTCTACCAAGTCACCACTCACTAAGATGGAGTAGTTGCTATTGACTGTAAGGGATCCAGGCAGCTCAGAAGACTTCTACAGTGAGATATTGGGGCAGAGGTGGAAAACAACTGGAGAATGTCCACTAGTGATGCTCCAGGTATGCCATTCAAACATATAAATTAGTTAATTTACATTTTTATTAAGTTGTCTTAACTTCTATGCTAATAATATCTCAATCAACTGAAATCTGAGTCTCTAGAGAGATCTGGCATTGATGTACAATGACCACCTGCACATGGAATTGGCCTTCCTTTTTGTTATTGGTTATATGCACTATCCTTTATGATTATTTGCAGTTTCATGTGTGATTAATTTAGTTAGGTGAATGCATGATACTGTATTCATCTTTCTTTTATTTTTCTGTTTTCTTGGTGTATTCAGACATAAGGCTGGCACCAACACTGTGGATCTCTAGCTGCTTGACCTTAGAGAATTGGCAGCCTTTGACAAGGCTATCACTGATGAGCAGACACAGTCTTGGCTGCAGAGGTTATGTCTGACACAGAAGTCATAGCTTCCACATCACCTCCACACAGCATGGACACAGTTATTATGCCTATGCAGACCCATGACACAGGCCCATCTGACAGTGGACAGGTTAATGGGAATGGGTCTATATTACATGCTCGAAGAGACTTTTCTTTGAACATATAATCATCATCACCTAAACAGCGAATGCTCTAAAGAGTGAATGGCCATGTCCGCAAATATTTTCCTCAGGAAACATTTCAGTTGGCCATTATCGGGAATTTTCCCCAATGTAGAGTGATCTTGGAGTTAGTATATTTAGTTGGGGGGTGTAGGGGGCACAGCCTCCACATTGGGGGGTGTGGGGGTGAAGCCCCCCACTTGATTAGGGTTTTGAAGTTTGTGTTTTTGTGTAGGGGCCCATGAATTTTTTCCCGAGGAAAATATTCACGGATGTGGCCATTCGCACTTTAGAGAGTTTGCTCTTTAGGTGTCGATGATTATATGTTCAAAGAAAAGTCTCTTTGAGCATATAATATACACCCGATGGGAAAATGTTTGACCATGGTAGTGTGTTTACCCCATTACAGAGCTGGAGGAATCTCTTACTACCTTTCTTGAGGGTGAAGTACCACACAGGGTTTATGGTAGAGGTGCTCAGGGAAGGTATATTTACCACCCTTTCCTGATGTTAGCATGTCTATATCTGCCACCGAATGCATGCACAGGGCTATTGTGGAGGTACAGACAAGTTCCATCAGGATCTCAGAAGTGATGGTCTATCTACTGCATATCATGGGTTCTAACAAACAAGATTGCATGAATTGTGTGTGTAACTCCTTGGACAGGATAAATGACAGAGAAGACCATGCATTGCCTGTTATGGATCGTCTGCTGGGGAAGGGCAGCATCCATGAGTCTGAACTGCCAGTATATTATCAGATGCAAGTTGGGATGGCCAAGAAAGTGCCAGATATTGCTCCTACAATGGTAATACTTTCAATGCTACATTGGTGGTGAAGGTGTCCAAACCCAGACATGGTCATCCATGTGATTGTGGTAGTGGACATAGTCAGGGTGACAGCTCATCCAGCAGACATTGTTCATGTTCAGGTAGCATCCCAACTATTAGCCAGGTGCAATTTCTGGCAGAGGTACTTCATACAGTTTGGGGCATTCACACTCAACAAGATCCTCTACCATGCACAGCTCACACCTGTCTAGGAAGCCAATGGCTAGTGCTTTCACAAATGCTGTGGCTGTGTCCCTGTAGACTCACACACAGTACACCTCACATTGACCATGACACTGCACACACACGCTAGTGTGCACACACACACACACACACACACACACACACACACACACACACACACACACACACTCACATGCATACACACACAAAAACATTCTTTAAAACCAACTTCTTTACATCTGGACATACTGGCCCTGACAATACATACTTCCTCTGACCTCATCTCTCACAATCGCATTCACTTCTTTTCTGTCAGGCTTGCCCTCTTTTAACCCCTACCCAACAAACTGTGCAAATGATAATGACTGTGTCCTGCCCTTTGCACAATCTATGATTAGGGTTGCCTTTGTCTGATGCACAATGTGGCCAACTAATGGTTGTTTAGTCAAAGGTCATGTTTTCATTTGAATACAAAGTAATTTTCAATTATGTTTTGTCTGCTCAGCTTCAGTAGTGTTATTTGTTGTTGTAGTATTAATAGTAGTAATAGTAGTAGCAGTGAGGTAATATTACTTGTGCAGTACAGCTTTCTCGGCTACTGTAAAGATGTTACTAAGATTGCACCAAGTCCGTCTGGAGTGTCTGACTTAGGCTGTTTATGTCTGATGCACAAATTGACCAAGCATAGTACAGTTGTGTCAATTAACTTAACATAACAGTTGATGTTTGAATGATCCCAACTTTAGTAGCCTTAGAGATATGGGTTATGTCCTATCAAGAACATAACAGCCGGCCAGCTTCAGTGCATCTTCCACACACCCAAACTGTCAATCAGCTTGAGCTGAGCTGCCTGAAAAGGTAGGTTTTGGCACCAAGCCCTTAAGAGATTGCATGCCAATAGAGAGAGGCAGGCTGATCCCTGAAAGGACAATGCTAGAAACGAGTATATATATATATATATTCACACTTTGGCATAAACAAGACATCAAAAACAAGCAGGACGGAGCGGTTACTGCAGCATTGCCGTTCAAATGTCTGCTGTCATAATAAGTTTACTTACACAGCTGTATTCATCATATTGACCACTGCTGCAGTAGTCTTAGCTATATAAGTAGATTAGCCTAGCTTACTACATTTGGGAGGTGGAAGGAGAGGAGTCCAGAAGAATCAGGAGAATGGTCCAAACAAAGCCTGAGCTAGACCTAGAGAAAGAATCAAGCTTTTAATACTTTGTAAAAGTTTGTACAGAGGAACTAGTTGTTGTTCCTAGAAGGCTTCTAGAATCCATCCCTTTCCTAAAAGCCATAGATAACACCAAGGCCTTGGAAGAGTAGACTTTGACCCTACCTGGAATAGTTTTGTTATGGTGAGTACCACAAAAGGTAATAGCCGTAGAGAACCATTTGAAAATACACAGGTTCTATCAAAATATTCCCTTTGTTGTCTGTGGACATACAATGTAAAGAATTTCTTTCTCCCTCATTTTCATGTCCAGAAAAGAAAATGGGGAGATGGATATCTTGGGTTAAAGTAAACTCTGATGCTACTTTACACATAGAAGAGGGATTTGTTCTCAGAGAAACCCTGTCTCTGTGGAAAATGAGATAGGATTGACTCACCATATGTGCATGCAACTCACATACCCTTCTTGCAGAGGTCAGAGCAATCAGTAAAACTGTTTTTGATGTTAAGAACCTCGACTCAGCCAGCTTAGCTGGTTCATTTGGAGCAAGTGTTAGCTTTTCTAACACATAATTAGGATCACAAGGAGAGGTGACTGATTTTTTCTCAGGCCTCTTATGCAAAACCTCTTTCAAAAACATTTTGACAAGAGAATGCATTAAAAGAAGGGGATCCATGGGCAGGCATGCTGAAATAGATAAATAAAGCTTGATGGAGGAGTAAGAAAGGCCATAGGATAGTAAATCATGCAAAGATGGTAAAACCTGAGAATAACTAGCCCTGAATGTGCTGGTTATGTTGTTGGCACCAGTTTGAAAACCGTTTCCATTTGCCAATATATGATTTTCTAGTAGCAGGATTTCTTGCCTTCATTAGTACCTGCTCCACATTAAGACACTATCATCCAATCAGCCAAGTGAAGTTGACTGGAATCAGGGTGTGTATCAACCACCCTTATTCTTGTGTGAATAGATCCAGTCTGAGAGGTGGCTTGTGGTAATTCCCCCTTGCCATTTCCGAAAAAAGGGAGAATCATTGCTGTCTGTGCCAGAAGGGAGTTACCACATTGATTTTGGGGAATTCCTTCTGATTCTTTAGTAGTATCCTAAATATTAGTTAGAAAGGTGGAAAAGCATACAGGAACATTCCTGTCCAAGGAAAAGAAAAATATTTATCTTCCAGGCCTTCTTGCATGGAGTCTTGGAACAGAATCGTGTCATTTTATTATTGAGAGAGAAGGTAAATAGGTCAACTTGAGGATCTCCTTGCAGCTGGATCAAATCTTTGTAAATCCCCTGATCTAATTTCCACTCATGAGGGTCTGCCCTTGTCCTGCTCAGCATGTCGGATGCCTGCAGAGTGAGATTGTGCTGTGATGCTATATCCAAAGCTAACATGGCTAGTCTGCAAAAAGGGTTTGCCAGATTCCTCCTTGATTGTTTATGTACCACAACTATGGTATTGTCTAACAATTCAAAGAGGTCTCTGAGACCAAAGATATTACAGAACGTCAAGTGCATTGATCAGGGCAAGCATCTCTTTTATATTTATATGCTTGCATCTGTCCTTGGTATCTTTGGTGTCCCACACACCTTGCACTTTTATTCCTCCTGAAAATGCTTGCATGCAAAGTCCAAGGGGTCTGAGGTGGCTGACTGCTTTTGACCAGGAAGAAAAAAGAGGAGACCAGCATTTATAGATATTTGCTGTCTTCACCAAGTGGTTTCTCTTCTGGTAAACTCCATCACTAGGATTTGAAAAGATAAAGAATGTTGGTGCTGTGATCAAAGAGACTTCAGATACCATTGTATTTTTTACTCGTGGACTCTTCCCAAGGGTATCAAGAGAATTATTGATACCATGAGCAGTAGTGCAGTTAGGGCATGGAGGGTGCAACTGTCTTGATTGCAAAGTATTAGGGGGCATGTTCAGCCATCCATCTTCCCAATTGCAACAAACGTAGCAAACAGTTGTGGTATTGCATAAGCAGTCAAACCTGACCATTATAGCTCTCTGTGTGTGGTTGTAGCAAGCAGTTTTCTACAGTTTAAAAGTAAGTAAAATGTTATCCTTAACTAAAACCTGAGTACTGTAGTTCTCTGTGCAGAGTATAAACTGAAGCAACTGCTCACTACATTTGTAGTGAGCATTTTTCTACAATTTAAAGAGAAAAATATTGTTTTTTTTAACTAAAAGCTGAGCCACTATAGTGATCCATGCAGGGTATAAACTATGGCAACTGTTTGCTACATTTGTAGCAAATAGTTTGTTACAATTTGAAGAGCAAAAGTTTTTTTTAACTAAATCCTGAGTGCCATAGCTGTCCATCCAAGATATAAACTGTAGCAACTACTACATTTGTAGCAAGTGGTTGCTACAGTTTAAATTTTTTTTTTTTACTAAAATGTGAAGAAGGAGGGTAGGGGGCATGGTACAGAGATAGGACCTGATGGCTAGGGTGGGCGGGTATCATGACATATATATATATATATATATATATATATATATATATATATATATATATATATATATATATGGCCACCTGTTTGGTGTAGCAGTAGGAGGAATGTTTTTTGTTTGTTTGCTCTTCACATGAAGAAATGAGATGACAGGGTGTTAGTTTGTGGGACCAGCACATGGCACTGGATGAGACAGCTATGCTTCTGCCCATGAGACTAAAAATCCTAAGGTATTCCATCTCAACAACCAAAGTGTGAGCGGAAAACATTAGAAATAATTCTAGGTATAGATCTATTTTTCCTGTATTAGAAAAGGTTTTTGAACTGAAGTGTCTAGCTAACACTGCAGGATCACAATCTTCTGTGAAGGAGTCAAAAATACTTTTGAATGTTCTTTTGCAATCCTAACTTGTGTAAGAGATCTCTCACCCAAGAGTAAGATTCCTAATACTTTGAAATAGACTCTGCAAAGATAAGCAGGTTGTCTAAATATTGAGAAACATGGATACTCTTTAGTCTGTAATGTGCTATAACTGGAGATAGACACGTGATGAACACTCTTTCAGACGTTGATAGTCCAAAGGGTAAGACAGAACTGACATGATACAAACAAACAAGAACATTAAGAAACACCTGAAGTTTGGATGAATAGGGATGCAATGATATGCATCTTTTAAATCTAGTGTTACTAGGAAGCTTGTACAAGGAAAAAGAGGCAACAGATTGTGAAGTGACATCATTTTGAAATTGGACAGTATCACAAGCAGGTTTAGGAAAATAAGATCCAGAGCTGGTCTCCAAGCATTTTCTTTCTCTGCCATTAAAACGTCCTTGAATAAATATTTTCTACGCCTGAGGAGAAGGAATTTGTTCTATCACTACTGAGACAGCATGTGATGAAGGACAGGTGGAAGTAAAAGAATCTGGTCTGGTAGATGAAGAATTACCACCTGGAAAGGAGGAATCTCCTCCCACTGCCATCTGTAACCTTGATGAATGATCTACAGAACCTATTTGTTTGAAATTACCTGTTGCCAAAAAGAAAAGTGGAGATTCAGACTTTCTGAAAGGGAAAGGGGGCTTCTGGGGGTTGAAAGGTCTCCTGAATAGACTTGTTGAAATGTCCTTGATTTCGGATTGTTCCTGAAATTTTCTTTGGAACCCCCTTCAGTTTCTTCTTAAGCATCTCTTTACTTGCATTTTGTTGAGATTGCTTAATTTGTTTTTTTTTTTTGTTTGTTTGTTTTTTTTCTTGCCAAAATTGGATGACGGGTTTGAGAATCTCTTAGACAATTTGGAAAAGAGTGCTGAAAATCTTAGATATTTCTTGTATCAAATTACCCCTTTCATCATAATGTTTGATCATTTTTGCAGCAAAGGAACCAAAAACTAAATCTCTATCCAAAGGAGAATGTAAAATCACATTTTTAACATGATCTGGGAGATTCTGAGAATGCATCTAGGCAAACCTCCTCAATATAATCCCAGTGGCCATAGTCCTGAAATAGTTATCAACTGTGTCATGCACACACACTATAAACAATGGATAGTGCTTTGTACAATTGAAATTATATTAAGCAGATTTTCCTCACAAGAAGAAACTACAGACAAAAAAATTGTCACGCCACTACAATTACTCAAAATAAACTGTAACACATGAGCCTGGCAATTCAAAATTCTGAAAAGAAAATTGCAGAAACATACCATTTTCACATACTTATTAATAATCTTCCTATCCATATCAGAAAGAGTAGAATTGGAATTAACTAAATATTTAGCAGAAGTATTATTAACTAAAGCTATAGCTGCTAGGTCAGGTTTGGGAAGAGTGTATAAAAACCTAAAAAGTAACTTTATACATTCTATCTGTATCATTAGGGGTAGCTGGCTCACTATCAGGAAAATTACAGGCATTGACACACAAATCCTTTAAAGTTGACAGAACTGGATGAATTGGTGAAAGCTCTGTAAAATCCTTCTGTAACAGCTCATAGTATTCTCTCATTCACTGAAAAATCTCAGTGTTCTCCCATTGAAAACACAAGCACATTATGGTAACACTCTCAGAAAAAGAGAGTCTGGGAAAATCAAAAACTGAGCTCTCCTCTGGATCTGAATCAGAAATCTGAGGAGAAAACCCTGCATCTGTCCCTTTATTTTCCTGCCCAGATGCAGAATCTTGCATCTCTTCAGGAAAATAGGAATCCTTTCTTACACCAGGAGCTACTTTATAAAGAAGATTAATAGCTTGCATGAAATCCTTAGCCAGACCCAGTAAACTATTCCCACTGAAGGGAATCGGGGATGAGTAGATACTTGTTTAGTTTTCTGGGGGTTTTTTTTTTTTTTTCTTGGACAGGAAAAATGGGGCCAACTGTGGCAGCAGCAGCTTCCCTACAATATTCTGGCAAAACAGGGATATTTTCCCTGATCCCTCTCCCAGGACTGTAGGAAAACTCTGAAGGGCTTGTCACCCACACCTTTCATTTCAGTCAACTTGGCTCAAGATCAATGACAGTCTGGGTAAATGGAAGGTGCTCTGAAGCTTTAGAAGCTGGCTGGCTGTTTTATCCTTAACAGGATGTAATCCATATAGCTAAGGCTACTGCAGCAGTGAAGTTGCCTTCAACAGCTGCAGAGATCATGGCTAACCCCTGGTCCAAAGTGGCTGTAAGTGATACACCAAAGTATTCAGGGGTAGCACCTACAGCCACTTTAGATTAGTACTTCTGATGGATCTCCTGCATATCCACAAAGCAAGCAGTACCAGAACTACCCATTCAAAAGACTTAAACCTTGCATGTGATATAAATAGGACCTGCTGGAGAGACAGGTATGTATCTCAGAGACTACCCCATCTCTGGAATAGGCTTCCCAGACATGTGATGCAGAATTCCTTCCTAACCCAATTCAATTGTAACTTGGACAATTGGATGGGGAACAGGAAATTCATCCCTGGTTTGGCACCTATGTATCTAATGGACACAGGCAACCTGCAAATGGTTCATTTCTCAGGTCCCTGCTTGAAAATGTTTCAGCTGCCAAATCCCTGCTTACACTTATCAAGGGTACCAGAACTTGTCAGAGATTTGGGGTGCATGGCTAGGCTTAAAACGACCCTTGTGGTCATTAGCCTAGTAAACACCTATGAACCTAGAACCTAAAAGATAAGTGGTCTGAGGCACAAATAATGGCCACAGCAGAGTCACCCACCTCCAGTGGTGGCAAAGGCTGTTTACTTAAATTTTTCATTTTCTTTTTCATTTTGTGGCTGGAAGAAGGACCAGCAGTGAGACTGGTAGTTTATTCCATGAACAACCCAAAAATGGTGCCTCTTTCTCTAGATAAATAAGCAGTAAAAGCCAGTAAAAAATAAAAGTCACTTTTTCACACAAAAACTCCATAAAACACACTTTAAAACACTTAGCCACCTCCAAAAATTAAAATAAACACAAATTCTTCACAGAAGAAATGGTTTTCAATTACTCTAAAGAAGGTTTAAACTGATAGGAAAAATCTCTCTATCACTAAAAAGTAAAATACTGTCTCTTAACATTCTGTTAAAACACAAACTCCAAGTTTTAAAATAACTTTCCTGAACAGGAAAGTATTAAACAAACATTTTTTTTAATGGAAGGTTTTCTCCAAAGGGAACGTATCTGCCAAGCAAAGGAACAGCACTTGCTGACAGTCAATCCTCAAACACCTCAGAGATGCATACTCTTTGGTGTCCGGAAAATTCTAAAGGGATTGTCACCCAAACCTTTTGTTTCAGTCAACTCAGCTCAAACTGACTGACAATGTTGTCAAATGAAAGGTTCTATGAAGCTTTGGAAGCTGGATGGCTGTTACATGCTTTACAGGCTATAACACATATAGCTAAGGCTACTACAGCAGTAATCATTATGATGTGAGATGAACACTGAATGTTTTGGCAAATAAGTTTTTTTTTCTTTGTGCTGTGTGATTGCAAAGTGTCATTTTGTGTCTTAAATAATCTTTCCTTCTGCAGTCATATGGTTGCATAGCTATCTTGATCTTCTCCATTTGCAGACGAAGCAGACATTGCTCTAGCCCCTGTGAGGTTGTTTGATATAGGTCTACTTATGTTTGATGCCCAGGGTGGCAGCATATTACATATGAAAGTAATAAATGTTTGTGTTCCATTTGAATGCATAATAATTGGTTTTGTCTGAATTTGCTGCATATATCAGTCATCCGTTGAAAATACGGCCCAAACCACAGAATCCTTTACAAACGCATTCTATGGATACCTACAGGAATGCATGGATCGTGCTATCCCAAATAAAACCAAGACACACTCCTCCAAGGGCAGGAGACCTGTCTGGTGGACCCCTGCCATAAATAAGCTGTACAACAGAAGGAGGAAGCTACTACATGATAGAGCAAAATCCCTGAAAGGGAAGGCAACTCTAATCAGTACTAGCAAGAAACTATGATCCCTCATAAAATCATCTAAGGCTAGCTTTGAAAGAAAAATTGCAGAAGACGCTAAAGATAATCACAAGGCCTTCTTTTGTTATGTCAGAAACCTGGGTGGAAACTCCCAGATATGCTCTGAGTTAGTGCAAAATGATAAAAAATACACTGAACCCACAGACATTGCCAACATCCTGGCAGACAGGTTCAGTGCAAACCCCCCCTTCCCCCCCAAATGGGCAAATGACTATCCCAACAGAGTGTAGCCTCCCTGACATCACAGATGTACAGGTGAGAGCTGCCCTCTCCAAAGCAAAAAACACAGCATCAATGAGACCGGACAGTGTCCCGGGCTACGTTTTACATGAGCTCCAAGAAGAACTGAACCCTCACTTAAAATCACTATTCAGTCTCAGCCTTACAACAGGATATGTACCCAAAGAATGGTGTACAGCAACAGTGGTCCCACTCCCTAAAGGTGGTGCCACAACAGACCCCGGAAACTATCGCCCTATAAGCCCAACTAACCTGGTCTGCAAAGCTATGGAGCGTATCATCATGGAACTCATAATCAAAGACATTGGAAACCTCCAAACACTGGATCCTACCCAATTCGGCTTTGTTAAGGGCAGATCTTGCCTCTTGAACCTGGTCGATTTCTTTGAAACAGTCACCAAGGCCATAGACGAAGGGAAGGTAGTCCACACAGCCTACCTTGACCTTGCAAAAGCCTTCAACACAATACCCCACTCGGGCATTATAAATAAGCTCACCAACTTAAATATCAACCCCTATGTCACAAGACAGGTTGCAAACTGCCTTAGGGATAGAACCCACATGGTCAGAATTGCAGGTGCCATGTCAGACTCTAAACCAGTTACAAGTGGCGTCCCACAAGGCTCAGTCCTGGGACCTCTCTTGTTTGGTATATATTTCTCTGAGGTACAGGCTAACACAGGAGGACTATGGCTGACAAAGTTTGCAGATGACTGCAAACTGGGGGCCATAATCGACTCACCGGCTGACACAAGCATCCTCCAAAAAGGTCTCACAGAGATGGATAACTGGTGCCAGAGCCATGGCCTAAAGCTAAATGCCAAAAAGTGCATAGTCATCCCTTTTGGGAAAAACAAAGTGCCCACAAAACCACATAGGTGGCAATCCATTAAGGATGGAAGAAGTAATTAGGGATTTGGGGACCCAAGTAGATTGCAATCTCTCCTTTGACAATCACATTGACAAAGTGGTTAGAAAAACATTCTATATAGCCCACCTTATCACAAAGGGGTTCACATCTATATCAAGAGAGGTCATTGTGCCCCTCTACTCATCACTCATCAGGCCCATAATTGAATACAATGCCCCATTTGGGATGTACCTTACCCGACACCTGCTACAACTAGAAAGACCCCAAAAGTACCTCACCAAGAGGATCAAGGGACTCAAACAGATGCCCTATGCAGTTAGGCTAAAGAAACTCCAGCTCTACTCAGTTGCTTACTGCCTACTCAGAGGTGACCTGTGCCTGACGTATAAAGCCATGTCCAACCCAGAATTAATGGACATGCTCCACCTCAAGAAATCCAAATCCATCAGAGCTACATGCTCCAGTGACTTAAACCTCAGCACAGAAATAAATAGAACATGCTGGAGGGACAGATTCATATCCCAGAGGCTCCCCTCACTCTTGAACAAAATCCCAATCCATGTTAGACAGAGCCCCTCAATGACCCTCTTCATGAAGAATCTTGACGTTTGGATGGGAGATCGTAAATTTACCCCTGGGATCTCTTCTGTGTTACTGCTAGACAGAGGCACGGAAAACTAACCTTAAATGGGCTATCTTCTGTGACCTACTATACAAAGGCACAGTCAACTAATCTAAAAAGGGTGGTGAAAGCCAAATACACTCTGGCTAGGCTTGTAAATGCCCTAGGGCAGATAGCCTAGTATCAACCTATGAACCTATGAACCTATTCCTGCATAGATAATCACTGGATTTTACTTAATTCTTACTTCTGTTTATGTACTGCTACAATTTGCTCATTTCAGGTTCATCACTCACCTTTGTTACTGCTGTTAAGAAAGTTGTAGCCTGGGGTTGCCTTTACCTGATGATCACAGTAGCCAGTCATTGCATGGGTAAGGAAAGCCTAGTTTTGTTGTATGCATCGATGTTATTGTTTGTATCTGCTTAGCTCTTTTGTGTGGTAAAGCAGTACGCACTTGTGAAATTCACTGTCTCTTATCCTGTAACATAGCATGTTGTGCACTCCTCCATCTGCCATAATCATCTCCAACTGCAGGTTCTCCAGCTGACCCCTCATCTGTGTCAGCTGGACTTGGCCATGATGAAACAGTATTTTTGCAGAGGTGATGTGGTCATCCTCCAGATGTATTGAGACAGTAGAACATAGAACCATAATTTGAGCAGACTAGACATAAGCTCTGTGATATTTTCAGGCTGTGTGTCTGCAGTGTTGTAACCTTGTTCACTTGGGTTTTATGGGATTCTCATAGGAATCATGAACCAAGGTTTTGGTCCATATCCTGCATCCCCTACTAGATGTTCTTGTTGGTGGTTTCCCCTTGAAAACCTTAGGTGCAAGTCACAGGTGTGCCATATGTGGTAGTGATATAAACTGCCAGGGTTACCCTTACCTGCATACATATTATAGATGATACCTAGTAAATTACAGACTACCTGACAATTGATGGAGTGATATCCTTTTCTGTTCACATACCTCCTTCCCAATTCACCAGGCAGGGCTTTTATTTCAATGTCAGTGCAGTCTACGGCCCCCAATACCTCAGGGAGATGTGTTATGGCATAGACATTATGCATGATTATAGCTCAGATTTGGTCTGCAACATGCTACAGCATTGCATTGAGGAACTGGTGGAGTATTCTTGAGTCAGACATCTGTATAACCCCCACTGAGTCCCCTGCAGGTCACTGAAAAGTATCTGTGACCAGTATTCATAAAACTACACATACTTATATACCTTAGTTTCCACTGGGATGGGTTCTTCATGATTCTCATGGGGGCCTCAGGTGAGGATGACAAATGTCAACTATTTCCTCTTTAGTATCTCTGTTAACCCTATAGCACTCTAGTATTTCAATTTTATGTAGTACACGATAGGTCAAATTGGTCAGAATACCTCATACCTTCTTTGCCATGGTCTGGAATCAGTAGCACCTTGCATGAGAGCTTGTTGCAGATGCAGGTTGATAATGGCTGTGACAACCCCTAACTTTTTTTAAGTTCTCCTGTGGCTGCATTCTAGGATGTGTTAGAATTATGAGCTAAAGGGATCATGATGTGTTTGCAGTCATTTCATACATTTCTGCATTGCCCTACCATGTGTTTTGCTTCAGTAGCACACAACACAACTAATTATATGTCCATTAGCATATTCTGCTGCTAACCTTTATTTTGCATCTGGCCATAATGTGCATAGTTATATCTTGAATCACAAAATCCTCTCTTGAAGCTGCCCATAACACACATGAGCTTAGTGCAATGAGCTGGTGTTTATGAATTCTGTATGATACTGATCACCTTTTTATTATTTGTTTTATTTTATTTTACTTGGTACTGTGCTTTGGTGTCATAGAATAGCAACCATAAAAAGGAGATGAATGCGAACTGAACAATCACCACAAACCACAAAAAGTTTGCAGGAATCACCAAATAAGGGCTCGCACCAAGAAAATATAAAATAAAATATTTATTGAAATCCACAACCAAAGTCACAGGTTTTGGCTGTGACTTTGGTTGTGGATTTCAATAAATATTTTATTTTATATTTTCTTGGTGCAAGCCCTTATTTGGTGATTCCTGCGAACTTTTTGTGGATCATAGAATAGCACTTGTCAAGTAATCAGACCACAATGCTTCCATGTGAAATTATTTTTGAAAAACATAATGCTGTGGGAGGACTAAAGCTGTTTCTATACGCTGTACTTCACTTAGATCCAGTGATGGTTATAATTGTGTAAAATAAAGTAAGTATTCCTGTTCCTTATGTTTGACTATTCTTCTTCACTATTATTTTTCAAACAAATATCCCTTGTAGAAATGTCAGGAGCATAATGGTGCATGTTATTTGTCAAGGTAATCATTTTAGCCACATCTGTTTTGCAGAACTAATATTGCTTCCAGATGCTGATATTTTCCATAGTACATGAACATCTGTGTGATAATATTGTGCCAAATGATATTTGCAGTCACCCAAAATAAAGTTAAATAGTCATTGGCAGAATAAATATAGCCACTGAATTGTTAACGTTTTTCACAGGATTGTAGCATCCATACACTGGTAGTGCATGATATATCCAGAAAGTAAAATAAACACTATATTCCTATTGGCTATATTTGGCTATTACATCTCCATATTTGGCATCACAGAATAGCATGTGCCAGTAAAGACCACGTTGCTCTATCTTGCTTCCTCTTTAAACTGTATAACATATTATATCCACAATCATGTAAAAATAAACTTCATACCTTCACTTTTATTTCCTACAGCCAGGTATTACAAGATAACTTTTGCAAACAATGAAGACCAGTACACGAAATTACATCTACAAACTTGTAAAATAAAGTGAAATGTTATTCTTGTTTACATTTGGATTTTATTTCTCATTATCAGGTTTCCCAGACTACCAGATGTGTCAAATAGAGTAGAATATTGTCTTGTAGTTGGCTTTTACTTATTAGTTTGGGAAGCATAGAATAGTACTGAACAGTCAAGATCTGTGCCCAAATGCTACACGTAAACATGTAAATTAAAGTGAAATACTATGCTAACGACTTTTGGTTATACTTTCTCACTAGCTGGATTTCGCAAAACAGAGTGTGTTAAACAATCAAGACCACATTGCTTTATCTGCATCCTCATTAAACAGTGCCCAATGATATCAGCAAATAAGTTAAAACAAAATATTCATCTTGGTTTTATTTGGATACTCCTCAGTACAGGGCATTATGGAATAACACTTTTCAATCAAGACAAGGTCACTGTATTTTATTTCTCTATGATAACCATTATTTACAAGCAAATTAGAGGTGGATAATTGATACAGCAACAACACATTTTATTTTACTGTTCCCAAATGATATTTTCAATTATGTAAAATAAAGTGAAATATTCCTATTGTGTATATCTGGCCATCATTCCTCTGCTTATCAGGCAAAAGTAATTACCAAAAAATGAAAAGCATAATACTGTTTGTTGGCACCCTTGACCTTTTTTTTTACTCAGCTGCATTTGCAAGTAAAATGAACACAGCCTCCAAGTGCTAAGGATTCCTCAGTACTGTAACATTCACATGCTAAAGGTGATAGTATTTGCAGACATGTAGAATAAAGTGAATTATCTTGCTTATATTTACCTATAGCTTTTCATTATCGTGTATCACAGAATAGTGCATGTCAAGCAATCAAGACCACATTGTTGTATCTTGCCCTTTATTTAAATAATACTTGAAAGCACATACAATGGGGTAAAATGTTCAGCAATGAATGCTAGCACCCAAATATTGGCGCAAGAAATAGTTCAGTTATTGTCTATGGCTGCAAATTCACTATGCATGAGACATTGTTCTTCTAGTCATCTCCTACTTCAAAAAGCTGCCACCCCCTTACTCCATTGAGCCTTATTATAATACTACCAGTGCAATGCAATTCAGTATTTAACATTAAACATATCTGTTTGTTTGTTTTTACTGTCTTTTGCAGCTCCTGTCACAAGACCTCAGTTCCCTTTATCATGCTTCCCCAAACTAGTTTGTACAAACTGCTCTTTTCAGAGTTCACAACTCAAAAACACTCTTAAGCCAAAGTCACCCTGCAGTAGTTTATTATGCTAGGATACTTGTTCTGCACTTCTACTATGCTTGCTGTTGCGATTTTCAGCAGCTTCCAATGACTCACTTGTACCGCCTGTCCAATCCAGCAGTATATGGGAACCTGCTGCAAAGATACGTACCTTAAGTAATGCTGCCATCACCTCAAATGCTATGTTTCACAATCAAAACATCAGCAATTATGCAATTCCTCTGAAGTTTTTATAACACATCTCACATGATGTTTTCTAGATTCCAGTAACTGTTCATGACAGTTTCTTTCAGTTGATGTACTTCTGTTTGTTAAAAAATGAATCAACAGACGCAAATAAATTGACTCAGTTTTTGATTTTTATCTGTGTGGGAAGAAGGCATCACACATTTCATATAATAAGTTCTGACACTGATAAACCTCATGGAAATCCCAAATGCAATGATTTTCTTCAGTGAAAGTACATTTCAATCAACTGCAGTTTATGAAACAATAGGACATTGCACAACTGCATTCAAAACACAAGGCTTCAAATCCATCCATCTCTAGTACTTCATCTGAGATACTGAGTCTTGTATTACATCTATGAATAGTCTGTGATAATACACTAACCATGTACTTGTTACAATATGCAAGGAAGCATTAATTCTGTTAATCCATATTGCAGTCAGACAATTCAGAATGATGAGGGCTGTGACAGCCATGGTGCTTCCTTTGTAGTCTCATCAGAAAAGAAGAAGAAAAAAAACACTACTCATACAGGAAGTTTTTCTCACAGCAAACTGGTTTTCTTCCCTTTAATATACCTTCAAGAGTGATGCACAGACACTTCGGAATTATTCTCTGTATTTTCTGCCAAATCTCTTACCCCAGGTTCTCTGCATTTGATCCTGACTGTTTTGATATGTTGTTGTTTCTTTCTATTAACTGTGACAGCATCTGTTACATCATGTACGCAGTTTGGGTTAAGGCCTGTGACAGCATCTGTTACACCATGCAAGCAGTTGGGGTCTGAATGGAGAGATGATAAGTCAGCAAGCAAAGGAGAGTAGAGCTGCTGAGACTGAATTCATCCTCAAGACTTGGTGAGTGCCTTCATGAGGTAGACCCTGTTTTTCACAAAATCTCACCATGACGGCACTGATATATATATATATATATATATACTGTATTTATACAGCATATATTGTGAACAGAAGTAGGTCAAAAACTAAAAAAGATGGGTGGATACACAAGACCCAGGATAAAAAATTGTCCAATCCTGGTAGGTGCACTGGTGCCAGGACTGGAAAAAATGACTGTGTAGAATCCTCAAAATACAGAAACATTCCAACAATGGGCCAGGCCAGGTCCAGGGGGAGGATGCCCCCCCCCAGTTGTAGAAGGAAGTAGCAGTCCACAAAAATCACACAAACTGATAGGCCAAAGAAGAGCCATAAATATGATAGAGTGGACTATTGAGGATAAGAAGGAAATTATGTATTGTTACTATTATGCGAAAAGCCAAGAATTTCCAGACACACAATATACAAAATGATTAAGACAGAAATTAAAGGAAATAAAAATACTTCCACAAGAAAAACTGTTAGAAGCCTCAAATAAAAATGTATGTTCATTAATACTACAGATTTATGAAAAACAGTATATAGACCAAGAGACTTTGATCTGTTTGGAAAAAGAAGCATCGGAACAACAAAACCTAGAGATTTTTGAAAAGTGTGTGTGTGTGTGTGTCTTGTTTTTTTTTCCGGGCCAAGCCACAATACGTCCGAACTCTGATTGATATTGAGTAGAGTTTTACATTACATGCTGGCTTGGCCTAGCAGCACACAACCTTTCAGAAGGCCATTCACGTCGTCGCCACACAGTAGACGCGCTTTAACTGAGAATCGAACGCAGGGCAGCGTCTCTGTGTGCGCAACAACGCTACCGCATAAAAAAGAAATATGTACATGGGAAAGAAAGAGAGATTTGATATGGTGCAATATTTATGCAAATGTGAAAGCCAAATTAATGAATATAAAGAAGGGAGCCCCAAAGATATTCAAAGAGAAATACAGGCAAAGACATCTAGATAAGGAACATTTCACAATAAAAAATAATATCACAAAGAGGGAATGTAGAAAAAAAGATTAGTAAAGTAGAAATTAAAAAAAAATAGAAGTTGAAGTTATGGAGTGCCTGCGAAGTGAAGGATTTGGTTTAGAAGGTCTAACACTGGTTACATCACAGCATGATGGAATGAGTCCCCAGAGTAAGGAGAAACAGGAAGATCAGGAGACATTTGAAGAAGAAATATAGACATGGGAAAGAAAAAGAGATTTAATATTGTGTAATATCTATGCAAAGGAGATAGCAAAACTAATCAATACAAAAAGAGCAACACCAAACTTATTTGAAGAGAAATACAAGCAAAGGAAGCCAGACATGGAAAACTTTACAATATAAAAAATAAGAAGACAAAGAGAAAAAGCAGAAAAGGACATTAGTAATGGAGAAGTTAAAGAAATAGAAACTGACGTTATGGAGTACCTGCAAAGTGGAGGATTCAGTGTAAAAAATCTAATTCAGAAAGCACCACAACAGGACAGAGCAATGGACACCAAATTAAGGGGAAACCAGTGGAACAGGAAACAATTGGTTAGATGCCATATGAAGATATTTTAGAGCCTTCCATGGGAAACCAGTATAAATGTTCACTTGAAGCTGGACAGCAAAAGAAGTAACAAGAAACTGTGGAAACTCTAATGTAGTCAATGTTGAGGAGTGATAGGCCAGTGAGTTCCCATATGACAGAGCAACGGATGGCACAGGATGAAATTGAAGAGAATGTGCCACAGGAAGATGCTATAGAACTTTCTATAGAATACCCACAGGAAATGCAAAACAAAAAAGGTGTCCTCAGTTTAGAAGAAAATGAGCTAAGAGAAGAGTTGCTTGATTTGGTACAGATGGATAGATATATTAAGATCAAAGAAAGAAATAGACAGTAGAAGGTCAATAAAGCCCAAAAAGTTAGAAGTTTGATAAAACAAATGAACACAGTAATTAAGACTGTCCATAGAGATCCATGCAATATAAAAGAAGTAAACAGGATATATTACTGAACAGCTAAATTGATAACTGATAAAATTCTGCCACAAGAACACAGGGTAGTGAGGGAAAGGAAAGTGTGAAATCGAATACCATCATGGAAGCATAGACTAGAGAAAACTATAAAGCAATTGAGACAAGAAGTGTCACTGGTGGAGGAGTATGGAAGACGGAATGGATCCACAAAAATACTTAGAAAGATAGATATGATAAAGGCAATGTACACTATTAGAAAAGGTCAGGATCTATCATGCACTATCACAAATAATAAACTAAAAAATCTCAGCACAAGTGAAAAAACTTAGAAGAGACACAGATAAATATAAAGGAAAAGTACAAAATAAGCAATTTATTGATGACTCAGAAAAGTTTTATAGAGAATTGCGACACAAGGTAAAAGGAATTGAAAGGCCACCAAAAAAAGAAGAAATATATACATTTTGGACAAGTATTTATGAAGATCCTGTGTAGCATAACAAAGATGCTAAATTGATAGAAGAAGTAAAAGAAAGAATAAGAAGTTGAAAGGTACAGGATATGAAATGGGATGATGTAACAACCAGAGAGATTGAAACAAAGTTAAGGAAAGACTCTAACTAGAAAACCCCAGGCCCAGATGCAGTACTTAACTTCTGGTTAAAAGTATTAACATCTTTGCAGGAAAAAGAGTAAGAACTATTTATATGTGCACCCTGAACAGACACCAACCTGGCTAACAACAGAAAAAACAATGCTCCTACTTAAGAGTGAACCAGCAAGCTATCCTAAAAAATTATAGACCAGTAACTTGCCTTCCGGTGACGTATAAACTATACAATGGAATTGATGCTGACAGAGGTTATAGTCATTTAGAAGAAAACTCAATTATGGCAATAGAACAAATGCACAGTAAAAGAAAGTCATATGAAATAAAGGATCATTTGTTGTTAAATAAAGTCATAGTGGAGAAGTGCAAAAATGGGAAGAATCTAAGTATGGCATGGATTGACTACAAAAAAGCATTTGATAGTATCCCACATTCATGGATAAAAGAGTGCCTAAAATGTATAAGATATGCCCTTCACTGATCGCCTGCATTACAGTGACCATGAAACAGTGGCAGACCACTTTGCAATTAAGCCATGATAAAGGACAAATAATTATTCCAGAGATAAAAATTCAATGGGGATATTCCAGGGTGACTCTCTGTCACTGCTGCTATTCTCTCTTCCCATTAACATATTAAGCTGAATACATAACAGCTTAGGCCATGGCTATAATTTGGCTTCTAGAAAACAACAGAGTGTAAAGACCTCTCATCTTCTCTTTGTTGATGATTTAAAACTGTATACCTCATCAGACGAGGAAATGAAAGCACAACTGCAAGTTGTCAAAACTTCTTCAGATGATACAAGAATGCCATCTGTCTTGATAAATGTGAAAAGCAACCTTCAAATAAGGAAAACTGCAGCATCAAGAAAACATCAGTTTGGGACAAGAATGTGATATAAAAGAACTTGAGCAATAAGGACTATATAAATACTTGGGAATTGATGAAGGATCAAGAAAAAAAAAACATGAACAAATGTAAGTAAAACTTACTAAGGAATATTTTAGAGGACTTAATCCTGAAAACATCACTGACATCTAGGGAAAAAAATTCAAACTATAAACCATTTTGCTCTTCCTGTCCTAACTTACAGTTTTGGAGTGATTGATTGCCCCCAACACGCATTGAATAGATTAAACAGGAAAACAAGAAGGATGCTTCATGCTCACCAAATGATTTACATAAATCAGTGCATACCAATATTATATATTCCCCATTCAGAAGGAGGTATGGGCCTCCTTGAAATTAATTACAATATTGGCATCAAGCAGGAATGGAAATCAAACCAGAAGTAGACAAAAAAAAAAAAACAGGCAGCAAATGAATGTGCCAAAAAACAAAAGAAAGAATATAAGGTGAATGATCAGATGAGAAACCAAGAAATGTGGAAAATGCATAAATATAGTTGCAAGTATTGAAAACTTCCTCAAGAACCTCATGTTGATCTGGATCAAACATAGGAATGGTTAAGGAGAGGTGAATTCAAACCAAGAGATGAAAGGTTAATATTGGCAGCCCCAAGATAGTGGGCTACATACACATTGGTTTACAAAGTCCATTAAACATGTGGGAGAAACAGACAAATGTAGGTTTTGTAAAACAGACTTGGAAACAGTCACATACCTCATAGCTGGTTGTGACATACTAATGGCAGAAGGACTGTATGCTGAAAGGCATAATAATGTGGCAAGACTGTTGCACTGGGGACTGTGTGAATATTATGGTATTGAAATGGCTGAAAAACACTGGAAACATGAGCCACAAAGCATAAATAGAAAATGATGAAGTCTACATCATGTGGGATCACCTATTACCAACAGCTCAAAAGATAGATGCTAGAAAACCAGATATAGTGGTCCATGAAAAGAAGACAAAAGTAACATTGGTCATTGAAATCGCCGCACACAGTAAATACAGTGTCTTGCATACAGTAAGGTACAAATTCATAAAATATCAGGATTTGCAGGCAAAAATGAGAGCAATGTGGAAGAAAGATACCCAGACAGTTCCAGTAGCAGTAGGAGCAACGGGTCTTATAAAAAAGAATCTACAACAGTATTTAGATATGTTACCGATACATTTAACTCTGTACAAATTGCAGAAGGAGTCATTACTGGGCACTTTGTGGGTGCTGCATAGAGCACTTCTGGCTCACATTAAAGACTGAAACAATACTAATTTAATGAAATTTTAACATCCTTTAACTAAGGAATGGGGTCCATTCTTATCATGGTATTAGAAACTTAGAAGATTTGGAGAAATTAAAAAAGGCAGTTTTTGGTTGCGGTAAGACATTGAGCAGAATGCAGTTACAGTTAAGTAATCCACAACATTAAGAAAACAAAGCAATTAGATTTATTTATTTATTTGTTTATTTATTGATTGATTGATTGATTTATTCACTTATTGACTGATTTGATTACTGGGAAAGTCAGACTGGGCAAAAGCCCATTATCAGGGCAGGCCAAAGGAGAAAAGCTCCAAATTATCACAAAACTTTTTAAAAACAATAGTTTTGCAATCCTCAAAAATAAAACAAAAACATCTGACATTTAAATAATTATAACAGATTAGTGATAATATTAAAACATTGGTTAAGAATCTGTACAATGTATATGACAAACATTTAATATTTACAGAAATTTTAGAGAGTTTGTAGACAAATTAAAGGTAAGTTAGTCTAATACAAACAGGAATCGTATTATGAGGCGAGGGAAAACAGGCTTATGGTATATTTAGAGAGAAAATCAGGAAGAGAATTTGGTAGAAGTAAGGAAGTAAGCAAAGAAGGGAGAGTAAGGAGGTATAAGAAACACATTTAGGAATATAGCTTATCCTGGCTTTTAGCAAGAACAGTGCCAGGTTTTAGCTAGGAAGTCTTTCAGAGTGGTTTTGAAAGATGGGAAGGGAGGGTATTGACTTGATGGATACAGGTAAGGAGTTCCAGGCCTTAGAAACCCTGTATAAATACAGATAATGCCCAGCAGATTTCATAGATTTGTAGACAGACAGGAGTTTTTGGTCACTGGATTACAATAACCAACTAGATTTGCGGAATGTTTTTTAGTACTGGACAGGCAGGTGGATGCTAGAAAATTTTATAGGTTGTAAGAAGCTGTGTATATGGTAGTTGATGATGCAGTTCTAACCAGTTTAGGCCTTTTACTGCTATACAGTGGTTGGTTCCTAAAGGGGTATTTCCTGCAAATTTGGTAACTTTATTATATCATTGTTCAAGTTTTAATTTTTGTGGAGGTTAGTAAGGATGGGAGAGACATGGGTTCTGAAAGGAGTATTTGCTGCAAATTTAGCAACTTTGTTTTAGCATTGTTCAAGTTTTAATTTTTGTGAAGCCTGGAGGTTACTAAGGATGGAAGAGCCATAAAGATGTGCGTAAGGATAGGAGACCCACAAAGAATTGGAGGAGGAGATAAGTAATGACAAGTGTAGTTTGAGTTGCATCAGTGAGAAAGTTGTTGGCTCTGTAAAGTATTCCTAGTTTTTGATGAGCTTTTTTTTTATACAATGTTGTATATGCAGGTCAAATCATCATCATCATCATCAGCCCCTTTTTTTCCCATTTTTTCTACATGAAGTCAGGGTATCATGTTAATTGTCACCAACTCTCTCAATTCAGTGTCACACTCCTGCCTTCTTCAACACTCATGCCTGACTGTTGCAGATCTTTCACACAATCCATCCACCTCTTTGCTGGATGTCCTCGCTTCCTCTTACCTTCTTCCTGTCTGTCTCAAATCTTCCTCACCAGATTGTCTTCTGCTTTTCTACACATGTGCCCAAACCACCATAATCTGTTCTCTTTGATCTTTTCTGCAATTGGAGCTGCTTTGACTTCTGTTCTTATGTCCTCATTTCATCTGTCCCACAGTGTGCATCCTACCACCTTTCTCAGACAATTCATTTCCATCTAGTTTCTTCACTGCTCTGCCTTTACTTCCCAGTTTTCTGTATCATACAGTAGTACTGGTCACTCCACTGTCTTGTACACCTTACTTTTCAGCTTCCTTGGCATTCTTCTGTCATAGACTACACCTGACACTCTATGCCAGTTGGCTGCAGCTCCTCTGATTCTAGCTTTAACCTCTTCATTCAGACTACCCTTCTCCTCAACTACTCCTCCCAGATACTTGAAGCTGTTTACCTATTCCACTATCTTGCCTTCTATCTCTATTCTCAGCTTCTTCTGATTTCCCCAATTTGCTGTCATTAACACCATCTTATCTATGCTTAGTTTCATCCCATGTGCCTTCAGATTTGCATTCCATTCTCCTATTCTTGCTGAAGTTCTAGCTCAGTCTGCCTGTACTGCCACATCATCTGCGTACAGCAGCTTTGTTGATCTGTCCCCTCCAACTGTTTGCTAATGTAGTCCATCACCAGTGTGAACAGCAGTGGGCTCAGAGCTGAATCCTGATGTACACCCGCTCCCACTGGGAATCCCTCTGTGAGGCCAAACACTGTCCATACCTGAGTCATTGGGTTCTTGTACATAGCCTACACTAATTCTACCAATGTTTCTGGGACTTCAAACCACCGCAGTACTGCCCAGATCAGCTTTCTTGGGACCTTGTCATATGCTTTCACCAAGTCAAGGAATGCCCAGTTGGACTCTCTCCTCATCTCTAGCTTCTTCTTAAGTATCTGTCTCAATGCAAACATTGGGCCTATTGTACTGCATCCTGATCTAAATTCAAACTGCTCATCTCCCATCTTACAGTCTACTACTCTGCGTATCCATTTATCAATCACCCTCTCCAGAACTTTCATGCAATGTGATAGGAGTTTGATGCCTCTGTACTGCCCACAGTTGTGGATGTCCCCTTTGTTCCTGTAAGCATGAGTATGTTTATTCTCCATTCATCTGGGATGCACCTTTTTCTCTACACTGCTATTAGTACCCTCAGGAGCCATTTCTCCCCCATCTCACCCAGCATCTTTATCATATCTGCTGTGACCTTATCTGAGCCTGCTGCTTTCCCTGACTTCATCTTCCTTAGTGCTGGTCTTACTTCTTCTAGTGTGGGATCCTCTTCTTCTCTTATTGTAGGCTGTTTCTGGGGCAGTACAGCTTCTGTGGTTTTCTTCATTCAGAAGCTGCTGGAAATACTCCTTCCATCTGCCTTTGATGTTCTCTGGACTGGTGAGCAGGTTGTTGCTGGCATCCCTTATGAAGGATGTCTGACTATTTTCTTTATCTTTCTGTCTTTGCCTTGCAACCTGATATAGTTTCTTTGTGCCCCTTACTGAGTCACTTTCTAGAAGCTGGTACAGTGCCTCCAATACCATATTCTTTCCTATTGCAACTTCTTTCTTAGCTTCTTTGTTAGCCAACCAGTAGTCCTTCCTAGCCTGGTAAGACATTTCTATCTCCCACCTCTTCCTGCAGTCCTTCTTTCTTTTGATGGCTTCCTAGACTTCTGTATTCCACCACCAGCTTTTCTTATGTACCTTATTTCCATACCTGGCTCGGCCACATATCTTTTCTGTAGTCCTAATACATGCTGTTTTTAGGCACTGCCAATCTTCTTCAACTCCACCTATTTCCTCCTGTTCTTGGGGTGCTAGAGCCCTGAGTAATTCCTTGAACTGTTATACTTTCTATCCAGTCAACTTCCAGATCTTCAGCCTGGTCTCTGTTGACCTTAGAGCCTTCTCTGACCACTGCTTGCAGCTGATTATGGCAACTAGTGGTTTATGCTGTGGGACGACTGTTTCACTGGGGATGACTTTGCAATCATGGATTCTACCCCAGTGCCTTTTCTTTACTAGGAGTAAGTCTACCTGAGTTGCATGTTGACTACTCTTGTATGTGATCTTGTGACTGTCTCTCTTTCTGTATATGCAGGTCAAATGTAAGTTTATTATCCACTATCACCCCTAATAATTTGCTATGAGAAAATGACTTCAGTGGTTGTATTATCAAGGGAGAGGACTTTAAATTTTGTATGTTCATCACAGAGGGATTTTGGGGGAAAAAATAGTAGTTTGGTCTTTTTTGGGTTGAGCGTGAGTCATGAGTTATAAAACCATGTTTCAGAGGCTGTTAAAGCTTCCTGACTAATTTTTTGGAGGTGTACCACATTGTCAGATGTGCAAATGAGAGTAGAATCATCTGTGTATTGTATTAAGGTGGCCTCTTGTGTGGATGTATAGGGGGTGATGGTGAAAATGTTAAAGAGGAGGAGACCAATGATAGAGCCTTGTGGTATACTGGTAGTGACCGAGAGGAGAGAGCATGGGGTGACATTTTACTGACTGATACTTATTGGACACATGGCTTTTGAACCATGGAAGGGCAGGCTGAAAGAGAACTAATGAGGGCATCTGAAGTAGAAGTTTGCTGTGATAAACTGTATCAAAGGCTTTAGACAAGTCAAGAAATAAGGAAGAGACTAGTTTGCCATTATCTCTACCTTTATTCACAGTATCTATATAAGTTAGGACAGTTCTAGTACTATGGGAAGGATAGAAGCCATGTTGTGTAGGGGGATAGGAGTTCTTCCTGCAGCAGATGGTCTAGCAATTGTTTTGAATACATTTTTCAAGCATTTTAGCAAGGGGGGAGATAACATTGACACTTAGGTCAAATTATAATTGAGAACAATCAGTTTATACCCAGTACAAAGCAATTTTAACAAAGAGATACTAAGTAAAAAAGTTTTCTGTAATTTCCTGAGGCTAAATAACTGGCAAATGCGGTATAGTCTTCTGGTCAAGAAAAACAGGACAGTGGCCAACTTAGTTAGAGATCGTTAGACTGCATGTATTATTTCATAGAAACTTTCAATCACAGAGCAGGCACATATGCAACTGATTAAAGTTAATTGACAGCAAGGTTCTTCATGATACTTTATGTAACATACATAATGTTACTTACATTAGAAAATGACAAAATTATCAGTAAACTTGTAGGAGTAGGGACTTGTAGCAGAGCTCCTGTCTGGTTAAAGTTTTAGCTGCAAGCCCAGTACATGTGCTAAACTTAAGAAAAGACTATAAACTCAAGTCTTTTTTAGGTTTGTGTTGTCAGTTTCAGATGACAAGCTTCATACCTCAACTAAAATGTCTGGTTTGTAACTGCAATTTTAACCATTAAAAAAGAAAATACCAACTGCTTTGAGTTTTAACCTAGCAAGACTTATAAGACACTAGTCAGAAACAAAATTAAATAAATTAATTGAAACAGACCCAATGAAAGTCATGCCAGGTACATTTAAAATGCTAGGTATCTCTACAGTATGTCCATTACAAATTAACAGTGGCATAAGACCATGCAGAATATTCTGTCTCTGTGGCATAATCCTTTGGGGAAAATGAGTAATAAAATCACTCCATTTGTTAATTTTAGGGTATAATAAAATAGAAAAAAAAATGGGGGTGTTGCAGGGACATTAGTATGGTAGAAAATATCAATATATGGATAAAAATGTTTTTTGTGTTCATTTACACTTTAAGACAGAAGGTTGATGAACACAGAATGTATAGTAGCATGATGACCTGGGAGCTATTTGTATACTTCTACACCAGTCTCTACAATGGGACATCAGGCCAAAAAGAATGGCTGAGATCAGGGTGTGCATGTGTGTGTGTGTGTGTGTTTGTGTGTGTGTGTGTGTGTGTGTGTGTGTGTGTGTGTGTGTGTGTGTGTGTGTGTGTGTGTGTGTGTGTGTGTGTGTATACGTGCGTGCAAGAGAGAGAGAGTGAGAGAGAGTAGTCACAATTGGAAACCGATTGAAAAGAGGAAAAAAAATCAAGTCTCACTTAAAATGTAGTTTGATACAGGGATAGATTCAGGATTTTTTGTCAGATTTCTTATTCAGATTCAGAGGGGAGCTCAGTTTTTTATTCTCCCTGAGGGGGGTTCTTTTATTCTGAGACTATTGCTAGAATGTGCCAGTGATTTCAGTGAGAAAATGCTGAGGTTTCTCAGTCCTTCAGAAAGTACTTTGAGTTTTGCAGAAAGGTTTTCCAGAAGCTATAGCCATTCCTCCTGTTCTGTCAGCTTTAGAGAATATGTGTGTTAAACTGTCTGCAATTTTCCTGCTAGTCAGCCAGCCGAATTTAAAAAGGCAGATAGGATATATAAAATTTCTCAGTCTTTTAAATATTTGCAGACTATTCCCAAACCTGACCACAGCTATAGCCTTAACTGATGCCAGTGCTACTAAGCACTTAGTTAATTCCAATCCTACTCTTTGTAATAAGGATGAGAAAATTATTGATGTGCAATAGGAAAGAAGTGTATACTTCTGCAACTTTCATTTTCAGAATTTTGAATCAGTTTCTTAAGTTAAATCTTGTTCTGGCAAATTGTAAAAGCATGAGTAATGTTTTATCTGCAGTTTATTCTAGTCAGGAAATATCTGCTTTAAATAACTTAGTTTCGTCATTTACACAGGTCACTCCTCGTTGTACTGTGTTGTATAATGTTGTTGATGCTTCTTCCAGAGCTATGGCCACTGGTACTATTTTAAGGAGGTCTGCATGGCAGCATTGTTAGAACCTTCCAGATGATGTTAAAAATGAGATTTTAAATTCTCCCTTGGATAGAGATTTAGTGTTTTCCCCTCTGCTGCAAAGGCTGATCAAAAACTAAGATGAAAGGGGCAAGCTGATCCATGGAATCTCTTAAGATTTTTCAGTTCTCCTTTTCCAAATTGTTCAAGGATTTTTCTTTCTCCTCTTCCATTTTTGGCAGAAAACAGAATAAACAGTCTCAACAGAATACAGGTAAACAGACATTTAAGAAGGAATGGCAATGGAGTTCCGAAAATAATTCTCTAACATTGCAAAACAAAGGACAGTCCAAGATGTCTGACTGACTATACAAGAGACCTTGTAAGCCATTCCCATCCTGGCCCCCTTTTTCTTCTAGAAACTCTTAATCTCCTTTTTTCTCTCTTTGGCAACAGGTTGCTTCAGAGAAATGGTACTGAATATCATTTATCAAGATTACTAATGGCAGTGGGTGGAACTTTCTCCTTTCCAGGGGGTCATTCCTCATCCTCCAGATCCGAATCTTTTGTTTCCACCTGTTCTTCATTATATGCTGTCCCAAAGAATTATAGAACCAGTTCCTAATTCCCGAGTGGAAAGGGTTTTTTATTCAAGGATGTTCCTAGTGCCAAAGAAAGAAAATGCTGGGAGATCAGTTCTACTGATGTCTTAACTAAACCTCTTTGTGATAGTGCCCAAATTCAAAATGATGTCACTTCACAACCTGTCAACTCTTGTTCCTCTTTCAAGTTTCTTGGTAACAGTAGACATAAGATGTTTATCATCACATTCCTATTAATCCAGACATCAGACGTTTCTTAGGGTTTTGTATGTCTGGGTCACATTATCAGTTCTTTACCTTAACCTTCGGACTTTTGACTGAACCAAGAGTGTTCTCAACGTGTTTAGCTCCATTTATAGCTCATTGCAGGCTACAGGGTGTCCACATGTTTCCATGCTTAGATGACTTGCTTATCTTTGCAGAGTCTTTTTCAAAGTGTCAGGAATTTCTGTCTTGGGAGAGAGACCTCTTACACAAACTGGGATTCCAAGAGAACAATCAAAAGTCTTTCTTGACTCCCACACACAGGATTGCATTCCTGGGATGTCAAGTAGACACCTCAGTTCAAAGAGCTTTTCTTCCACAGAAAAAAAAACATACCATTATTTAAATCTGTTTCTCAGGTTTTCCACACAGATGTTGGTCACCGTGAGAGAATACCTTAGGATTTTGGGTCTCATGGCATCTATGATTCTGATGATAACACTGGCAAAACTCTACGTGAGTAAGACACAGTGGTATCTGAAATCCCTTTGGTCCCAGCATTAACACCCTTCATCTTTCAAAATCCCAGTGCTGGTGGGTGTCAGAAGAAAAATTTTTTGATGGAGACAACAGACATCCTTAAATCTAAGTCTCCCCTTCTCCATCCTGTCACTCACCATAGGCACTTTGGACTTTGCTTGGGGATCAGTTTCAGGAGGGATAAAAGTGCAGGGGTGTGAGACAACAAGGGTAGATGCAAGCAGATAAATATCTAGGAGATGTTTGCCCTGATCAAAGCATTCAACTCTCTGAACCATCTTTGGTCCTGAGACCTCTTCAAAGTGGTTGCAGACAATACCACAGTCATGTAGTACAACAACAAGAAAGGCTGGACCAGTAATATCCCCTTTACAGACGAAACATGATAGCTTGGGACGTAGCTTCACAGTACAATGTCATTCTGCAGGCATCCTGCATTCTGTCAGAGCATAATTGTGTAGCAGACAAGCTGAGTAGGACCAGGGTAGATCCTCATGAATGGAAACTAGATCTGGAGGTCTTCCAAGATTTGATCCATCTGTGGGGAGTTGCTTAAGTAGACCTTTTTCCCCTCTTTGAACAATCAACTGACAAGATTCTGTTCCAGAACTCTATGTAAGAAGGTCTGGAAGACAAATGGCTTTTCTTTTTTTTTTCCTTTGGACAGGCACCTATTTATTGATGTTGTGCAGCAGGTAACAGTGAAGTCAAGAAATCTGCTAATAGAAAATCATATATTAGCAAATGGAAAATGTTTTCCAGTTGGTGCCAACAAAATTACCAGCACCCATTCAGGGCTAGTAGTTCTTTGCTTTTTACTATAGTCCCAGACATATGGAAAGCCTGCTATACAATCCCATTACATAAATGTGGGAATTCCACTGATCCTTCTAGTTTTAGACTAATAGTCATTCTTTCTCCACTCTTTGAAATTCCCTATAAATGCATTCATCCTCAGCTACTCAAACTACTACTCCATGACAACTAATACTAGGAAAGACTGCAATCCAAATTGTAGCTTGGTATAGATCCCCCACCATGCCCCAAGATTCTGACTACACCTTTCTAAACATACCGGAAAATATTAAGATACAACCAAACACCCTAATACTGGGTGATTTCAACTACCCTGCCGTTAATTGGGAAAACTACTTGGGCACCAACAACTTAGCCCAACGGTTCTTGGAATTCATAAATTCCAATGCCCTGGATCAACTAATCCATAGTCCCACCAGGGGCCTGAAATATCCTAGACCTGGTCATTATCAACATGGGAGATCAATGCTCCACGCCAGTGGTCACTCCCTCATTGGTCAGGTCTGACCATAAGCTAATCACCCTTGACGTCCATATCCCACCCCACCCCCAGTAGGGAAACCTCCATAAAAGAACTTCTCCAAAGCTAACTTCATGCTACTCAAATCAGAAGTGGCAAACTTTATGACACCCATGCAGACGGGAACTGAAAGTTCGACTGCTGAGTCCTACAATAAGGCACTGTACAAGCACATCCACTCATGCATGAATAGTGACATTCCAAATAGAACCAAGATGCTCTCCTCCAAAAAAAGAAGCCAATCTGGTGGTCCCCTGCCATAAACAAACTATACAACAGAAGGAAGAAACTGTTGCAGAAAAGAGGAAAATCCCAGGATGCAAAATACTCCCTTACCAGCCTCAGTAAGAAGCTGAGATCCCTCATAAAATCCTCCAAAGCTAGTTACGAAAATAAAATTGCCAAAGATTCCAAGGACAACCACAAGGCATTCTATAGTTATGTCAAGAATCTAAATTGCAATGCTCAGATCTGTTCTGAGCTACAACAGAATGGCATTAAATATACTGATCCCAAGAATATTGCCAATATCCGGGCAGATCGATTCAGTGCCAACTTCACCCCCTCTCACCCCTTAAAGGGTCCAGCTCAATACCAAAAGATTGCCAAATTCCAGTAATCACAGCCACACAGGTAAAAAACGCACTCTCCAAAGCTAAGAATACAGCATCCATGGGACCAGATGACATCCCGGGCTGTGTACTACATGAACTACAAATTGAACTGGCACCTCACCTAAGTGTCATGTTTAATCATAGCCTCACCTCAGGCTTCATCGCCAGTGAATAGCGCACAGCTACAGTTATCCCACTCCACAAGGGGGATCCATCTTGGATCCCGGGAACTATTGTCCCATCAGTCTGACAAGCCTGATCTGCAAAGCCATGGAATGCATTATCATGGAACTTATAAACAAAGACATTGGTAACCTTCAAACACTGGATCCCACCCAGTTTGGTTTTATTAAGGGCCAATCTTGTCTCCTCAACCTGATTGACTTATTTGAATCAGTATCCAGAGCCGTGGATGAGGACAAGGCAGTCCACACAGCCTATCTGGACCTCGTCAAGGCCTTCGACACCATCCCCCACTCTGGAATCATAGATAAACTTACTAACCTGGGCATTAATCCCTATGTCACTCGATGGGTTGCCAACTGGCTTACTGACAGAACCCACACTGTAAAAGTAGCCGACTCAAAACCCAGCTCCAGACAAGTGACAAGCAGAGTACCTCAGGGTTCAGTCCTGGGACCGCTCTTGTTTGGCATCTACTTTTCTGAAGTACAGTCCAGCACTAAGAGACTCTGGCTAACAAATTTTGCAGATGACTGCAAGCTGGGAGCTATTGTTGAATCCCCAAATGATGTGGATATTCTACAAAAGGGCCTTACAGATACAGATGCTTGTTGCCAGAGCCATGGGCTCAAGCTCAATGCCAAGAAATGTATAGTTATCACCTTTGGGAAAAAACATGTACCCATGAATTACCACATAAGTGGCAGTACACTAAACACTGAAAGTGTGATAAGGGACTTAGGGACACAAGTGGACAGTGGTCTCACCTTTGATAACCACATCGCCACAACAGTCAGGAAATCCTTCTATGTGGCACACCTCATCATTAAGGACTTTTCATCCAGAAAAAAGGAGGTCATTGTCCCACTGTACTCATCCCTCATTAGGCCCATTATAGAGTACAATGCCTCGTTTAGTATGTACCTCACAAGACATCTGCAATAACTGTAAAGGCCACAGAAATACCTCACTAAAAGAATCACAAGCCTAAAGCAGATGCCCTATGCTGACCGTCTAAAAAAACTCCAGCTATAGTCTGTCGCATATCGCCTGTTTAGAGGAAATCTCTGCTTAACATACAAGGCCATGTCAAACCCAGAGCTGTTGGACATGCTACACCTAACAAAATCCCAATCCCTCAGAGCCATATGCTCCAGGGATCTAAACCTGGTCATCACAATGAACAAAACATGCTGGAGGGATAGGTTCCTGACCCAGAGACTCCCCATACTCTGGAATAGACTGTCCATATATGTCAAGCTGAGCGCCTCTTTGGCCCTCTTCAAAAAGAACCTTGACGATTGGCTGGGAGATAGGAAATTCACCCCAGGGATCACGTGAATTGCCCTGTTAGACAGGGGACCAGGGAAGTAATAGCCAGGGAATTATTATGGCTAGGCTTGTATAGGCCCTAGGGCCAATAGCCTAGTACCAACCTATGAACCTATGAGACTCCCACCCAACACAGGTTCAAGCCAAACCACAGTACTGCTACTGCACGCCTATCTTTTACTCAGACTGTAGCTCAGGCTAGAGACAACAACCAACTTGTATCCTGTCTATTCCTTGACCTCTCTAAAGTCTTTGACAGTGTACCTCACTCTAAACCTCTAACTAAATTATCTGATCTCAACTTCCCTACATCCACTCTTAGCTGGTTCTCCAATTATCTCACCAATAGGCTACAATCTGTCAGCTGGCACACTTCCTGCCCCCCCATATCTATCAAGTCAGGAGTGCCGCAGGGATCTATTCTGGGCTCTCATCTGTTCAATATCTTTACTAACAACCTCCATACATCTTGCAACCAGTCGTCTCTTGTACAATATGCAGATGATTCTACATTTATCTCCTTCTCTAACAACATCTCTCACCTTCACACACATACCCAAAACTCTTTCCTGTCTATTGAAAGATGATTTTCTGATAGATAATCATCTTGTCTTAAATCCCCCCAAAAAAACTTCTTCTCTTCCTTCCTCAATCTTTGTCCCAGCACAAATACACTTTGTCATCTCATCTCTTGACAACACCATCATTAAAGTAGACCTACTTGGCTACTTGGTACCACAATTGATGATTAATTAAAATTCGCTCTTCATATCCAACAGTGTATTAAAAAACTCATCAAAAACTGGGATTACTATATAGAAGTAAAAAATTCCTCACTTCAGACTTTAAACTTTCTATGGCTCAGGCATTTCTCCTACCCTGCCTACTCTATGCAGTCCCAATCATCACAAACATACAATCTACATTAATAACTAAACTTGAACAAGCATATAACAAAATAGCTAGATTTGCTGCAAATCTACCTTATAACTCTCACCACTGCCACACACTAAGGAAGCTTCAATGGCTAGAATTCCCCCAACAACTCCTACTGTCACAGCGCCAAATCACATATTCTATACTCTACAAGCCTACTTCCTGCCTCTTCCTCTCTTCCTTAGTATTTTACTATACCCCCAGTCATCCTCTCCATAACTACACTCAATGCCTCCTTAATATCTACAAACCCAACAAAAACATGGGCAAACTCCTACACAAAAACTCAGTGTCCCAGGTCTGGAACAAACTTCCCTCTTACATAAGAAATATCACACACCTAAAACATAGTAACCTCTCCTTTGATAATCACATTGCCAAAGTGGTTAGAAAATCCTTCTATGTGGCTCACCTAATCACAAAAGGGTTTGCATCCAGATCAAAAGAGGTCATTGGGCCCCTCTACGTATCACTCATCAGACCCATCATAGAGTACAATGCCCCATTTGGGATGTACCTTACAAGACACCTGCAACAACTGGAAAGACCACAGAAGTATGTCACCAAGAGGATCACTGGCCTCAAGCAGATGCCCTATGCAGCTCGACTGAAGAAACTCCATTGTACTCTGTTGCATACTGCCTACTCAGAGGTGATCTCTGCCTGACATACAAGGCCATGTCCAACCCAAAATTGATGGACATGTTCCACCTAAAGAAAATCATATCCCCTCAAGCCACATGCTCCAGGGATGTAAACCTCACCACAACAATAAATAGGATGTGCTGGAGGGATAGATTCCTGTCCCAGAGACTTCCCATGCTCTGGAACAAGATTCCAATCTACATTAGGCAGAGCTCCTCGCTAATTCTCATCAAGAGAAACCTTGATGAGTGGATGGGAAACAGAAAGTTTATCCCGGGGATCACTTCAATGGATCTGCTGGACAGAGGCACAGGGAACTAATCTAAGGGGGCGGTGAAAGCCAACACATTTTGGCTAGGCTTATAAATGCCTTCAGGCAGATAGCCTAGTACCTACCTATGAACCTATGAACCTATTTAAAAAAAAACATGGTCCTGCCCCTGTCACAACCTTACCTAACTCCCTCACCTCAATCCTCCACTTAATTATTTCCTCATAACTCCAATGACTCTTTTCCTGTTTCATACTGTTATTATACCCCACTAATCTATGTAAATATGTATATCTTATTTTTTTCTTGTGTAACCACTTTTTATGTAAATATTTTAATATTAATACTTAATTGCCTTGTTACAACTAGTGTTTATTATCAACCCATGAACTTTCTTTTCATATACTTCCTGCTTGACTACTATGTACATGTTTTATCTGCCTTTTATAATTGTTTATTTTTGCTTTATGTTAGCAAGCCTTCTAATATTGTATGGTTTTGTACTTATAATTTTTTGTTTGCATTACTATGGAGTGTTTGTCCTTGGGTCTCCACTGAAAATAGGCTTCTGACTCAGTTGGACCAACCTGGTTAACAAATGTCAAATAAATAAATAAATTAAGTAATTAATTAAGTAAGTAAGTAAATATTTCTGTGAGCTACTATCTTACAGTCATTCCTCTATCAAGGTTCATGTAATGGCCATTTCAGCATGTCTGCCCATAGATTCTGCTCTTTCAAGACAGTCTCATGTCAAAATGTTTTTGAAAGCGGTTTTGCATAAGAGACCGCCAAATAAACCAGAGGCCCCTCCTTGGAATTTTAATTTTGTGTTAGAAAAGCTAACACTTGCTTCATTTAAACCAGATAGCCTCGATGACTTCAGGTTCTTAACATGGAAAACAGTTTTAGTGATTGCTCTGACCTCTGCAAGAAGGGTATCTGAGTTGCAGGCTCTTATGGTGAGTCAACCCATCTTCATTTTCCATAGGAAGAGAGTTTCTTTGAGAACCAACCCCTCTTTTATGCTTGAAGTGGTATCCAAATTTACTTTAAGCCAAACAATCCATTTCTCCATTTTCTACACTGAACCCTTAAGATGCGGGACAAAGGATACTCCATATCTTGGATGTCCACAGACAACTCAAGTACTATCCTGACAGAGCTATATTTCTCAGATCTTCAGATCAATTGTGTATTTCTTGTGAAGGTAAAAAACAGGGCAATCTGTGTCAAAACAGACTATTTTCAAATGGTTGTCTAAGGCTATTACCTTTTGTTATACTCACTATAACAAATTTATTCCAGGCAGGGTCAAGGCACTTTCTACCAGGGCCTTGGATTTCTCTGTTCTTTTTGGAAAGGAGTAGATTATAGAAATATTCTAGAAGCTACTACTTGGTCCTCTGTATATACTTTCACAAAGCAAATAAGCTTGATTCCTTCTCTATGTCTAGATCAAGCTTTGCTAGGACCATTCTCCAGGGGTTCCTGAACTCTTCTCCTTCCACCTCCCAAATGTAGTAAGCTATGATAATCTACCCTTACAGCTAAGGCTACTTCAGCAGTGATTAATATGATGAACATAGTACAGCCGTGTAAATTGAACTTACCATAACAGTAGATTTGATTACTGCTGCAGTAGCCACTCCCTCCTTCCATCTGCCTTGTTTTTTGTTGTGTTTTTATGTCAGAGTGTGGACAGTTATGTTTTGGTTTTCCTAGCATAGTCCCTTTGGGGCTCAACTTCCTTCTTTCTACTGGCAAGAAAGCTCTGAAGGGCTTCACACCCAAACTTGTCTTTCAGTCAGCTCAGTTCGAGCTGCTTGACAGTTTGGGTGCATTGAAGGTCCACTGAAGCTTTGGAAGCTGGCCAGCCATTATATCCCTGGCAGAATCATTTGAACATGTACTGTTATGTTAAGTTCAACTTACACAGCCGAGTTTTCTAATGTCATAATCTGAAAAAAACTAAATGTTCTCATGTCATAATCGGAAATTCCATATGTATGCCTTTTTATTAATGCTATTTACTAATGAAACATCTCTACTAGAAATAAATTCAAATGTAATAATAATCTAAGTGCATTAAAGTTGAAGTACACGCAGAACCATTTCAGAAAAAATACAGATATCTGTATGTGTTACTTCCAGTTTTCCTTAGATAAATGTTTAAGCATGCCATACAATTAAAATACATAGCTTAATGCAAGAATCAAAAGACAGAAAAATGGCTATGTATAATGCAAATGGGAGAATACAAACATTTTTTCATATAGTAATAAAGCAACACAGTCTGAAACTGTATTTCAACTCTGTCACACACTGTCACATATGGGAAAAAGAAAATTCTAAACTATTCCTTGATCCTGAGCACTGCAAACAATGTAATGGCTTTGACTTCTCCAGTATGCTTTGGATCTGTTTTGCTTCCAAATGAATAAAAAATGTTTTAATCCGCATGACTCAGAGAAGCCTGAAATAATAACAATCTATATAATTTTACAAACTCAGCCCATACTTCAAAACTGTATCTTTGAAATGCCACTTAAGCTAGCCTCCAGACTTCAGATTCAACTCAATTCAATGCCACCAATAACAGGCCTTGTTAACACTGCAATCATCCCATGCTAATGAAGTGCTAAAAAGCATAATTTCTTGAAGAGCACAACTTTAATGCTGTACTTATGCAAATTTCTAGTCCTGAATACTTTCCATTTTAATACCTTAACCTATTATTATTACACCGACTTGATAATTTTGAGAACCTTTGACAAGTTCCTACTGTGCAAGTTATTCTAGCAAGAGTAATGTATTTAATGCCCAGCTGTCAAATGCCAGTAATGAGAACTTTGGCCTGATTTCTGGCTGTAAATTTCAGATGACTTCCATATCTGGCATCACAGTGGAGGAGCCTTGAACAGAAAAGACGTGGCTTCAGTTTCCATGCCAGCTGTTTTTTATCACATAATTCTTATCTTTCTCATCTCAGACTATCATGGCAGCATAAAAGCAGAAAAGTTAGTCAGGGCAGCCAATCAACCCTGGCAGACTCATTAGCATGAACAGCATTAAATTAAACAGAAACATAAAATGCATTATGGGTCTGTGAGATACTAAATACATATCCAAGCTGATCATTTTCACAAAACAACTATACATCATGCCACGATTTAAACCCACAAAGCACAGGTCAATTGGTAAGGCAGTGAAATAAATTAAACATGAATCGTTGAGCATGCTAAATGGCTTGCAACACATAATCACCCAAATAATAATGAAGCAATCGTTTAACTGACCTAGATGGATCACATGTGGAACTGTTAGATATAATGACAATACAAATTACAGGTTCAGAATATTCAAAGAGCTTTTCAGTTTCAGGGTCCTGAGATGTTTTAAAGATTCAAAATTATGCAACACTGAACATCAGCTCTCATTATATAGCCATTTACAGCAAGTAGTAATGCAGCTTCTTCTTTGTTAGTTCTCCCTGATATGTGTGAAAAGTGTTGTTAACCTCTGCTAACCTAGTCTTTTTTACTTGGCTTTTACACTGGAGGTACTCTATAAAAGATTAGCTAACAAAATTAGAAATTCACATGCATAGCCATATGTTTCTGACACTATTATGTCACTATGATTTAAGTAAGATTTAACTTGTGGTTTACTATTATAAAACATCCCTCTCCCCAAACTACAGACATGAAATAGAAACAGTGGTCTATAGGATACAAACAGCCTTCTCCCGTAAACACAAGCAAAGGATACAAACAACCCTGTCTCTTAACCCCAGAAATAGGATACAAACAGCCTTCCCCTCTAACCACAGACATAAGTATAAACATACAGACTGCACATTGCTCAGACAGAAATGTTTCTGCTTCCTGAGTGGGTAAGGGAAGAACGTATCTAAATCCAAGAACATATGATATAATCATTAGGCGTTTCTATGTGGCTGTGTGCTATCATGAACACAATGAAAACAGATATCAGTTGCATGAGGTATACATATCTTATTTTCCCTGTAGCCCTTGCAAGACTTCAGTATTAATGGAGATAATATTTGAGACATTTCTTTTTTTCCTTAAAATTGCTTTGATCGGATCAGAAAATTACAGTTTTGTAGCATTGTAGGGTGTAGCAAGAATAGTTATGTCGTCAGGAAACAAAAGAATAGAATCTCTGAAAGAAATCCCTTAAACTTGAAACTTTGGGAAAAATAATAATCAAACTATTGAACATAGCAGTCTAATTATGAAAAGAATTGTGTTATTTGTTGACACTTTGTCATCTGTGAATTTAAATCAGAGGGCAGCTTAACCACACACAAGAAAAACTGTTAAGAGTAAAGCAACAGTCTAGCACAGGCCTTATAGCACAGATGCTTTACAAATGTCCTTTAGGCTGATGGTACACCACTTAGGTTCATAGGTTCATAGGTAGGTACTAGGCTATCGGCCCAAGGGCCTAAGTAAGCCTAGCCAACAAAGTTCAATGGCTTACGCAAACCCAAGAAAGTTCATTTCCTGTACCCCTGTCGAGCAGAGCCACAGAAGTGATCCTTGGGGTGTATTTCCTATTTCCCATCCACTCATCAAGATTTTTCTTGAAGAGTGTTAATGAGGAACTTTGCTTGACATAGATGGGTAGCTTGTTCCAGAGTATGGGAAGTCTCTGAGACAGGAATCTATCTCTCTAGCATGTCCTGTTTATTGTGGTGACAAGGTTTAGGTCCCTAGAGCATGTAGCTCAGAGGGATTGGGATTTCTTTAGGTGTAGCATATCCAACAGCTCTGGGTTTGACATAGCTTATGAGGACATCCTACAGAAGGGCCTCACTGAGACAGATGTCTGGTGTCAGAGCCATGGCCTCAAGCTCAATGCCAAAAAGTGCATTGTTATCCCCTTTGGTAAAAACTCTGTACTTATGCATATGTTAGGCAGAGATCACCTTGGAGTAGGCAATATGCTACAGAGTAAAGCTGGAGTTTTTTGAGACAGTCAGTGTAGGGCATCTGTTTGAGGCCAGTAATCCTCTTTGTGAGGTACTTCTCTGGCCTTTCCAGCTGCTGCAGATGTCTTGTGAGGTACATTCCAAAAGGGGCGTTGTACTCTATAATGGGTCTAATGAGTGTCGAGTAGAGGGGAACAATGGCCTCTTTTTTCCTGGATAAGAACCCTTTTGTGATGAGGTGTGCCACATAGAAGGATTTCCTGACTACTGTGGCAATGTGATTATCAAAGGAGAGACTACTGTCCACCTGGGACCCAAGGTCTCTTATCACACATTTGGTGTTAAGAAGACTGCCACCTATGTGGTAGTTCATAAGTACAGAGTTTTTACCAAAGGGGATAACAATGCACTTTTTGGCATTGAGCTTGAGGCCATGGCTCTGACACCAGACATCTGTCTCAGTGAGGCCCTTCTGTAGGATGTCCACATCATTTGGGGATTCGACTATAGCTCCTAGTTTGCAGTCATCTGTGAATTTCATTAGCCAGAGGCCTTCTGTGTTAGTCTGTACTTCAGAGAAGTAGATACCAAACAGGAGAGGTCCCAGGACTGAACCCTAAGGTACTACACTTGTCACTGGTTTGAAGTCAGATTTGGAGTCTGCAACTTTTACAGTGTGGGTTCTGTCAGTGAACCAGTTGGCAACCCATCTTGTGACAAAGGGGTATATACCTAGTTCAGTGAGTTTAGCTAAAATTCCAGAATGGGGGATGGTGTCAAAAGCCTTGGCGAGATCAAGATAGGCTGTGTTAACCACCTTACCCTCGTCTACGGCTTTGGTGACTGCCTCAAAGAAGTCGACCAGGTTCAAGAGGCATGATCTGCCTTTCACAAACCCGAACTGCATGGGGTCCAGAGTTTGGAGGTTACCATTGTTTGGAGTTTACCATTGTCTTTGTTTATGAATTCCATGATGATACGTTCCATGGCCTTGCAGACCAGGCTCATCAGGCTAATAGGGCAAGAGTTCCCAGAATCAGTGGTGGGTCCCCCTTTGTGGAGTGGGATAACTGTTGCTGTGTGCCATTCAGTGGGCACAAAGCCTGACATGAGGCTATGATTGAACATGGTGCTTAGGTGGGGAACCAGTTCGTTCTGAAGTTCATGTAAAATGCAGCCTGGGATGTTGTCCGGTCCCATGGATGCTGTGTTTTTGGCTTTAGAGAGTACTGCTTTTACCTGTGTAGTTGTGATTACAGGGACTCTGCATTCTTCCTGTATAGATATGGGCCCTTTAGAGGGTGAGAGGGGGGTAAAGTTAGCACTGAATCAATCTGCCAGGATGTTGGCAATATCGGTTCTGTAATTTTTGTGCCATTGTGCTGTAACTCAGAGCAGATCTGGGTGTTACCATTGAGATTCTTAACAGAATATAGAATATAGAATGATTTGTGGTTGTCCTTAGAATCAGTGGTGATCTTGTTTTCGTAGCTAGCTTTGGAGGATCTTATAAGGGATCTCAGCTTCTTGTTGAGGCTGACCAGGGAGCTCCTCCACTCATGGGATTTTACTCTCTTTTGCAACAGTTTCTGCCTTCTGTTGTAGAGTTTGTTTATGGCAGGGGACCACCAGATTGGCTTTCTTTTTTTTTGGAGGATAGCGTCTTGGTTCTGTTTGGGATAGCACGATCCTTGCACTTGTGTAAGTGCTTATAGAGTGCATTTGTGTAGGATTCAGCAGTCGTAACTGTATTGTCCATCTGCATGGGTGTCATGAAGTTCACCACTTCTGTCTTAAGAAGCATGAAGTTGGCTTTGGAGAAACTTTTTACCTTAGTTTCCTTAATGGGGGGAGGGTGTGTGATGTGGATATCTAGGGTGATTAGCTTATGGTTGGATCTGACCAATGAGGAGTTGACTTCAGTTGTGGAAACTGGTCACTCACGTTGGTAATGACTAGGTCTAGGATATTGTTGCCCCTGGTGGGGGTGTGGATAAGTTGATCCAGGGCAATGGAATTTATGAATTCCAGAAAGCACCGAGTGAAGGAGTTGGTACATGAGTAGTTTTCCAGTTAATGGTGGGGTAGTTGAAATTGCCCAATATTAGGGTGTTGGGTTGAATCCTAATATTTTCCAGTATATCAAGAAAAGAGGAGTGGGAATCCTGAGGCATGGTGGAGGATCTGTAGCAAGCTACAATTTGGATTGCAGTATTGCCCAGAGTTAGTTGCACTTGGATAACCTCGGATGTATCATGCTTTTCAGCTAGCCTGGAGGTGTGGATATCATTAATGAATATGGACACACCTCCACCTTTGGTGTTCCGGTCTAGGTTAGATGGTCAAAAAGTGTGGCATGAGTTATAGCCTGGTAATACAGGGGCGCTCTCTGGAGCCTTGAACCAGGTCTCAGTCACTGCACAGATATCAATGTTCTCCATTTTAAGGAGTGCCTCGAGTGAGTGCATTTTGAGATTTAGACTTCTAGCATTGAGTAGCATTACTCTCAGTTTTTGCTTGCCTGTTCCTGGTGCAGTGGTGAATTTGTCATTTGAACCTTACCTAAAAAAGGCACTATAGGGACGGCAAGAGCCTTTACCAGTATCCAGAATCCCAGGGGTGACAGGTGCAGGCCATCTCTGTCAAAGCATCATGGTCTGTCAACCATTTTGTCCCAGGCAGACAGATACTGGATCCCATTAGAATGACACCAGAAGTTTAGCCAATTGTTGAAGTCAATCATTTTGTCCTTGTACTGCTGTATCATTCTGGGCGATGGCAGGATGCTACTCAGGGCTAGGGTCATACCTGCCTGGGCTACAAGATCAGAGAGCTCTTCCATGTCTCTTTTCATGTAGTCCAGGGAGGTACATCTCAGGTCATTCACACCAATATAGACAATCACAGAGTCATATTTGTACTTGGTGTGGAGTGACCTGAGTGCGTGGGTTATGTGGCGGATCCTGGCACCTGACAGGCAGCTGACAGTAATCTTCTCCTTGTTTAGCCTGGTGAGTGGGACATCAGTGTGCCTGACTATAAAGTCACCTATGACTAGTGTGTTGGGTATGTTGTTTTGCCTTATGGGCTGTGGTTGAGTGGCACACTGAGTCTGTGGGCTATGTGTCATTTGGGTTGTGTTGGTGGGCGGAGGTTGCTTGCATTTCTGCTTCTGCTTCTCACTTGATATGCATATGTACAAATCTTACACTAAGTCACTGAATACTGCGTGTGGAGGCTGATATGGATTTAGTGATAGGTCAGTGGACCAAGATAGCTTATCAGTAGTATCCTTCAGACTCTGCAGCTTTATGATCCATCACGCACCAATACTGCACCTAAGCTTAGTGTGTTTGTGTGTATGTGTGTGTGTGTGTGTGTGTGTGTGTGTGTGTGTGTGTGTGTGTGTGTGTGTGTGTGTGGGCATGCACGCGTGTGTTGAAGTAAATGGATGATAATAAGATACCTATTACTAATGCTAAATATCTTTCACCTGTAAAACTACCTTTGCACAGTAAATTTTTTTTTTCTTTATAATCTGATGTGCTTGGTATAAGAGCATTTTTAAAACTTAATTGGTTAGAAAGGGAAACAATATGCTAGAGAGAAATTCCATGATGCACTTTCTTCCATGTCATATTACTAAATTCCTTCATTCTATGATTAATAAAATAATTATATATTAAAATTGCATGGGAAGAAATGGTTTCAAGTGTTTCCATTTGGTTCATCCGACTCTGTCTGAGCATTAGCATTATAAAAGCCACAAAGTTTATTTTATTATTTGTTTATTCATTTATTTATTTATTATGTTACAAGATGTTACAATATATACTACACATCTAGACAATTTCATAGAAATAAAACATTATAGACAATTTTAGTCATTCCCTCACCATATACATAGCCTATGAGTAGATAAATTGTACAAAAATAGTATGTAGGTAGTGCAATGTATGACGGTGACTGTTAAATTACATGAAATAATAGAAATTCGGTTCCACTTAGAAAAATACTTTAGGAAAATAATAGCTGGAAAGTTAGTGATGCAGAAAGATGGTGAGAGAGTTAAGAAGAATAAAGGCATTACAGCCTGAGCAGTAGTTTAAGAATATGGTAAGAAATAGAGAAGGAGTTAGGAGAGCCTTAGGATCTTTCAGACTGTGAGGGAGTGAAATGTGACAGAAGAAGAGAATGAGGCTAGTGTGGAAGAAGAGGAAGACCTGAGCATTAGACAGGCTTTAAGCAGAAGAAAAGCCATGTATTTTTGAGATAATTTTTTAAACAGGCTTTGAAGCGGGTTAGGCCGGGCATAGACCTGGTAGCTAGGGCTAGTAAATTCCATCATAGAGAGATAGAGTATGAATACAGAGAGTGACCTTTTTTTGTGGGTTTTGAGATAGCTAAGAGATTTTTGTCTTCTGATCGTAGGGATCAATTTGGTGTGTAAGGTGTGACTGGATTGGGTAGTGCAGGGCAGGCAGTAGGCTTGAAAATAAGGTTGTGTAAGGTGGATAGCTGAATAAAGGCAAGTTAGTTGGAGAGTTTAAGCTGGGTTAGTTCTAGTAGCAGTTTACAGTGGTTTGTGATATTTAGAGCTTGTGGAAAACTTTGCAACTTTGTTGTAGCCCTGTTCCATCTTGCTTAGAGTAAAAGTTTGTAGGTTAGTTAGGACAGGGCAAGGGTACCATAAGGAAGGGAGGGAAGTAAAAATGTTTTTGCAACAGTGGTATTGGTTATAGTTAAAAAATATTTGTTTCGATATAAGACTCCCAGTTTTTGATGAGTTTTCTTTATACTTTGGCGGGGGGGGTTAATGAAAGTTTATTGTCAATGATAACTCCCAGAAGTTTGGTTTCCTGCACTATTTCTATGACAGTGTTGTCAGATTCAAGGATGTTGAAATGATTGGTGACAGGGGAGGTGTTTTCGGGGTGAAAAAGTACTAGTTTAGTCTTCTTTGGATTAATAAAGAGTTGGGCATTTCTTAGCCAGAATTCAACTGCAGTAAAGGACTGCTGAGTTTTTGAAAGCAATTCTGGTAGTGATTGAGCAGCACAGATTATGGTGGAATCATCAGTGTATTGAATGAGGGTTCCAGGCTAAGAGGCAATGTGAAGGTTGTTTGTGAAAATGATGAAGAGTAGGGGTCCAAGGACGGAGCCGTGAGGAACTCCAGTAGGGTTGTTGAGAAAGGGTGAGAGTTTGTTGGACCATTTCACTGCTTGTTTACAATCCTTGAGGTAGCTCTGAAACCATTTTACTGTGTTATGTGAGAAGCCTAAGTTAGACAATGTGTTCAAAAGTAAGGGGTGAGACACTGTGCCAAAGGCCTTCGAGAGATCAAGGAGTACTGAGGCTGTATCTCTGGCCTTGTTCATGGTGTCTGTAAAGCATAATAGGGCTGTAGGTGTGCTGTGGCTAGTTCAGAAGCCATGCTGGGTTTTGACTAAAAGATTGATTTGCAATAGATATTGCATTACCTGCTGATGGATACCTCTCTCAAGAATTTTGGATATGGGTGACAAGATGGATATAGGATGGAAATTGGATGGTTCAAAAGAGTTGCCTCCTTTGTGGATGGGGATGTTGTGAGATTGTTTTCATGTGGTTGGTACTTCTGATTTGGATAAAGACCTATTTATAAGGATACTGATTGGGTAGGCAATTGAGTTGGCAGCCAGTTTGGGGTAGTTTAGTGAAAGATTATCAGCCGAGGTGGAGCAGGGTTTTTTTTTGTAGAAGTTTCTTAATGGTGTCTGTGGGTATGGGCTGAAATGAGAATGGGGTTGACATTTTGTTGAGTAGGGGGTTATTAATGACAGGGTTAGAAGTAGTTGATGGTCTAGGGATGGTGTCTGAATAGGTTGAAGGTTGGGAGGGTCTAACGTTAGGAGTGTTAGTTAGTAATATTACTAGCAGAGACGACAATCAGGAGTTTGATAGGTGATAAACCATCATTTAGTATTAAGTATGGACCCACTTTGAAACAGGTTATGTTATAGAGGTAAGAGAAGAGAATGTATACAGCTGACAGAATAAGGACATTCCCGTGTCGTAATTGTAAGGCCTGTAATTCTCTCATAAAAACTTTTTGTTCATCCTACAATGAAGATAAGGCATGATGTTAAATTTTATGCTGACTGTAGAAGCAAGGACTTAATCTATGTAGCAATGTGTAAGAAACGTCCTTGCTTCTACATAGGCAAAACACATTGTAGCCTGAAAGAGAGAATCCTTGAGCATTTAGGGGATATAAGAAAAGATGTGGGGACGAATGTGCTCAGTAGACATGTTAGAAAAGACGTACCTTTGAATTTATGATGTAAACTCGCAAGTAAGAGTATTAGAGGGGTTGCATAAGTGACAGAATGGAGAATGATGAATTAAAGTGGATTGTTACACTGCAGGCAGATAAAGGGTTCAGTATAAATAATTGTATAACTCTGAAACCTTATTTAAGATCACATAAATTGTGTCACTGAAGTATATAAGTTGCCATGGCATTTAATGTTTTAATTGATTAATAGGATGTTTTTACTGATTAGTAAATGTATTTAAGTTGTTTTGTGATAGTTTGCATGGTCTGAAAAAGTGCATAACAGCACAAAAAATGCTTACCAATTTGTAATAATGGACTTTAGAATGTCAGCTTTGGTGGCCGTTATTCTGTTTGGCTTAAGCATTTGAAAAACCCACAGTCCAGCTATTTCATTTTGTTGGGGACTCACAACTAATGTGAATGGGTTAGAGCAGTTTTGAGAACAATACAGATCAGAGTTAGTTGGGCAAAAAGTGAAAAGTAGTCAGGTTTCAGAGGCTGTCTTAAGATACCTATTATTGACAGAATTGACATTTTATTTACACAGGAGTAAAATGCCCCATTTTCTAATGTCTAGCATGACTCATATAAAGAGCACTTGAACTGGATTCTGGGAACTAAAAGGCAAAGCAGAAAAGTGAGATCAGCTTAACATAGCAGTCTCCATGGCAGACATTTTGTTGTGCCAGATATTAAATATTATAACAAGCACTTAGAGTGACTGTGTTGCATTAAAACAGTTAAAAATACAAAGATGCTATAAAAATGAGTTCCAAGGTGACATTTTCTTTTAAATCCAGTATTTATTCCAGAAGTCATCACCTGTTTCTCTACAAACTGTTGCTTTTCCAAGACTGAACTACAGACAATAATTACCATCAACTGAACCACTTTTACGCATCCATCTTGTCCTTGAAGGTTTGATATAGTACCTCTCTCCGATTTCACTAACACCACAGTCAGTACCATGTTACTTAAAATGTTTGCATTAAACCAGCAAGTTAGAGGGAATGAAATTGTTCTCCATTTGCTAAAAAATTTTTGCAAAGTTGCATGGAACAATCTTCCTGGTGTTCATCATAAGCAATAAGGGACATCTTGCAGGGACTTGACCTAGCCAGACAGATTTCAAAAGCTTTAGGGCTCCTTCCATGCACCCTAGCCACTGGTTTTATTCTTAGCCTCACACTTACCAGTGGCTGAGCACCAAATACTGCAGAACTTTCTTGCTTTGAAAACTGTATTCTGCTGTGGGCTTTGAAAGATTCACTATTAGCTAGAGCTTCTTAGATAAGCAGATAAGTTCCCCATTAGGAATTACCTTCCACAGAAAACTGGTGATTTAGTTTGAGCATTTTATTTCAGGGCATTTCTGCTAGTATCCAAAAGGTTTACCTCGGAGATAAAATTGATGGATAGCATTCTCTGAGCAAGTTCTGTTTATTATTTTCTATTTTATGAAAGCAATTATACAAAAACAATTCTGCGCAGAATTGTTTTTGTATTATGAAATCTTTTAGTATTTTACTTTACAGACATTAAGTGCTTTAGCATTCATGGTTGTCTTGTCATTATATTTCTCCAAAAAAGTTTTTGTCAGAAGTTCCAGCAGATCCCTTGCAGTTCTGTTGCTCACTTATCAGGCACCTTTTTCATCTGCAAGCCAGTTCTGAGTCCTTGTGAGGATTTTTGAAAGCTTTGGTGAATTTTATGAGGAATAGTGTTCTGCTTGTGTATTGCTGTGTGGTGAAGGGCTAGAACAAGTGTGTTTGGTGCTTGCAACTAAATTCTCACCATATTCAGAGATATCCTGCCTGGTAATAAGATATCATGGACTCTTCCTAGCTCTGCTATCTACCAGAGAAACTCCATTCATGGCTAGAACATTGACCAAGGGCCCCAGTTTGTCTGTAGTTTCTTCACCAAGCTGCAAGTAAAAAAACATGAATGGGAGATTCAAGTCATTAAACCAGCCTCTGTCTTGCCTCAGATACTGATGAGTGACTCTGCCTGTGGCCGTCAGTTGTTCCTCAGACTACTCATCATTTTCTCCTGGTCTTTCTGGTGTTGTTCCTCAAGATGTCACTATGGACCAAGGGTCTGGTACATTCTCTGCAGCTGTACAGGAAGACTCAAGCTTGCAGGCTTCAGGGTACCTACCAGGAAATGCTTCTTCTCTAAGCCTGACTGAGATTCCTCTTCCATGGGGTAAGGACCATCTGCTCAGGTTATCCCTAGAAAAAGAATGCATAAGTCCAGTCTTTTTTCATCATATGAAGCAGCTAACTATCTAAATTTGGCAGAAGGTTTATTGAGAACATTTCAACCATTGAGTGATGGTTATCCTCTTCAACAGACAAAAAGAAAACTACTTCTCTTCTGACAGATTATGATTCCAAGCACGAGGGACATGATTTATACTGGAACTATGATTGTCTAATTCCCTCACTACAAGATGGCGATTCTGATTCTCAAGAGAGTTTTTCATCAGATTCCCCTCCTGAAGAACAGTTGTTTTTAAACATCTTTGCTAATGTGAGGTAATTTTTCAGTGGGAACAAAAACACAAATCTGAATCTCAACAAATATTATTTATTACATGTGGATTTTTCTCAACCTGTACCCAACCCTCCAATTTTGCCAACATTAGAGGATGCCTTTTTGGCTGCCAGTACATTTCCTGACCATCAGCCATCTACTCCTAAAAGGACTGATATGCTACATAAAGTGCTCCAATCCTATAAATTCTTTTTTTCTAATCTAAGGGCAGGGCCTGCAGTTATTTCTTTGTCAAAGTCATCTTCTACTAAGCTTCTTTCAGTTGCTGACCTTATCCTCTGAGACAAACTGGGAAACATTTTGGACAGGTTTGTAAAAAGTTTATTCCACATTTGCCTTCTGAATTGTGAATTGTGAGGTGCATGTGTCTAAGCTTTTGCTGGCTTCCTAATTTTAGATTCTCCCCTTCCGACACTAAGAAATCTAGGTCTTCCTTAGTGTCTGTTATGTCTCAGATAGTTGATAATTATTTGAAATGTGCTTAAGACACTGCTGATGTTGTTTCCAGGGCCACAGTCACTGGTTCTGATTTGAAAAGCTTTGTTTGGTTACAGTCTCCAAATTTGCCAGAGGATGTTAAATCAGAAATTTTAAATGCTCCCCTGGATTAGGAGGAACTGTTACTTGGTCTTTCCTATGCAGAAATCCTTAAGGGATTTATGAAAGAGGAAAGTTAATTCAGGGGCTTACCCAGATTTTTCAACCTTCCTTCCCAAGAGGTAACAAAAACTTTTCTTCCAGTTTAGGCTTTCCTTTCAAAAAGCATAGCAAGTGTACACAACAAGGTACAGGCAAACAAAATTTAGAACTAACAATGACAAGAACAGTAAAAAAGAAAGGAGGATCCTTCCAGAACCAAGGACAACAAAAAAATCATATTGGCTATATGATTCCTCTAGATTGTTCCTTCTCCCTAACCTGGCAAGCCATATGTTTCATTATCTTTTGTGGTACCGGATAACTTCAGACAGTTGGATTTTGAAAATCATTCTAATGGTTTAAACATGGCAGAAGGATTCCATCCTCATTTCAAGGGATTATTCCTCATCTACCCAATCAAACTGTTCTGTTCCTCCATTTCTAAATCAGATGCTGTCCCTGACATTAATAGAACATGTTCCCTCTGATCAAGCAGGGAAAGGATTTTATTCAAGATTTTTTCTTGTATCAAAGAAGGAAGAATCATGAAGACCATGCCTAGACCTTTCTTTTATAAATCTTCATATCATAGTTCCAAAGTTCAAAATGCTTTCTCTTCCATCCCTGTTAACCCCCATTCCTCTCTGCAGGTCTCTAGCAATCTTGGATTTAAAAGATGCTTATTGTCACATTTCAGGTTGCAACCACTTCTGCCACTTATTTGAATTTTCACTTTGCTGCATTGTCCTTTGGGTTGTCTACAGCCCCAAGAGTGTTTACAAAATGTTTGGATCCTGTAGTAGCCCTTTGCAGATTGCAGGGCATTGACATATTCCCTTATTTGGATGACTCCCCAATTTTTGTAGCTTCCTTTATAACTTTCCAAGAATCTCTGACTTGGGTAGTAAAGCTATTTCTCAGCCTAAGATTTCAGGTGAACAGAGAGAAATCTTCCTTCATTCCTTCTCACAGAATAGTGTTTCTTGGGTTTCTCCTAGCTATAACATTGGTGATAGCATTTCTTCCTCAAGACAAAGTGAAGAATTACAGAGAACAGTTTCTGATATTTTCAAACTGGGCTCAGGCTTCTGTCAGAGAATATCTCAGAATTCTAGATTGGAAGACCGCAATCATTCTCATGATCCCCTTTGTAGACTTCACATGAGAAAAATTCAATGGTTTGTCAAGTCAGTTTGGACTCAATCCTAGCACCTTCTATCCTTTCAAATCTCATGTTGAAGTTTGTAAAAAGGAATTGATTTGGTGGGCAAATCAGTTGTCTTTCACCCCAGGTTTTTCTTTCTACCAGCCCCCCACTCAGCATGCAATGACAGATGCTTCAGACTTTTCTTGGGGAACCATGTCCAAGGGAATCAAAGTGCAATGTCCTCAGAACAAACGACAAAATAAGTAAATACAAGAACATATAAATATCAAGGAAATGGTGGCTTTAATAAATGCTCACAGATCTCTGAACCATTTTTTATCTCCATGACCTTGACTAGTAATCATGGAAACACTACAATGATATAGTACATAAAAAAGGGGAAACCATATCCTACCCCCCCACCCCCCATCCTGCAGATTGGTTATGATGGCTTGGAATCTAGTACCTCAATTCAGATTCTCTCTCCAGACTACAAACATTCTGTCAGAACAAAACATTGTGGCAGACAAGCAGACCAGGTTAGACCTTCACAAATGGAAATTGTAACTTGGGTCTTCCAGGAACGGATCCATCTGTGGGGAATTCCTCAAGTACACCTGGTTGCCTCTAATCAGAACAGACAGTGAAAGAATTTCTGATCCAAGACCCCTTGCATGCAGACCTGGAAGGCAGATGCCTTTTCATTCTCATGGACCAAAATATACCTGTATACTTTTCCACCCTTTCCTGTAATAGCCAGGGTCCTTCACAAGATTCAGAGGCAGTCTCCAAAGATAAATGTGGTAACCACCCTTTCATACAGGCTACAGTGATTCTCCTTTCTTCTGAAAATGACCAAGGGCAATTACTATAACTTTCGCATAGAATGGATTTACCCACAGAGGACAGGGGGTGTTTGATACACGCTAGTGTTAAACATCTTCACTTGACTGCCTGGATTATATAATTGTAATACCTTTTGGACAATACTTCTCTGAAGAGTTTCAGCAGATATTAACATAAGGCAAAGAAACCTGCTACTAGAAAATCATATATGGGTAAGTGCAAAAGATTTTTCTGTTTTTTGCCAAACCAAGAACCAGGATCCTTTTAAGGCTGAGACTCCTGTGAGTTTTCAGTATTTCAGTGAGTTGTTATACTTGAGCCTCCCTAATTCTTTTGCCAAGATTGATCTGTTGGCCATTTCTGCTTGTCTGCCCTGGGACACCCCCCCCCTTCTATCTTATCTCTCATGAAACAAGTTTTAAAAGGGGTGTTACATATTCATCCACCTAGTAGACAGTTGGCACAAGCTGTTTCTTATTGAACCTGCTAATGAGGCTGATTTGAAGTTCTTATCTTGGAAAAGTGTTACTGTTCATCTGGTCTCTGCGTGAAGAGGATCTGAGTTACAAGCTCTTATTCTAAGTCATCCTTATCTTATTTTCCACAAAGATGGGGTTACTTTGAGAACAAGTCCTTTTATGCCTAAGGTTCTTTTAGAGTTTATACTAGGATGGGCTATGTATCTCCCTGTTTTTATTTTTTTTCAGAACCTAAAAATAAGGGGAAAAGATTTCTTCACACTCTTGATCCCCAAAGGGAGCTCAGATACTATATTATACTATACTATACTATACTATACTATACTATGCTAAAATATACTATACTATACTATACTATACTATGCTATACTATACTATCCAATACTGACAAATTAAACTCCTTCAGGAATTCTGATCAACTGTTTCTCTGTTATGAAGGTAAGAAGAAAGGGCAACCAGTGTCTAAACAGACAAAATGGCTGTCTCATCCTTTACTTTTTGTCATTCTCACCATAACAGTTCACTTCCAGGCAAAGTCAGGGCATATTCTATTAGTGCCCTGGCTACTTCTGTGGCTTTTAGAAAAGGACTAGACTACAAATATTTTTGAGGCACTGATCTGGTCATCTGTGCATAACTTTATCAAGCACTAAAACCTGGGTTCCTTTTCTAGGTCTAGAGCAGGCTTTTCTGAGACTATTCTTAAAGGGATCCTGGACTCTAATCCACTTTCTTCCTCCCTTACTGAATATGCTCTGGTATTCTTCTCTTATAAATTAAGGCTACCACAGCAGTAATCTAATGATGAATATAGAACAGTTGTGTAAGTAAACTTGTCATAACAGTAACTGTTGAAATAGCTCATTGCTGAAGTATCAATTCCTTCCATCCCCTTATTTTTGCTATTTTTTGCCTGGGTGTGGGATTTCTTATTTGTATGTTTCTATCTGGCAGAGCTTCACCCTCCCTATCTTATGAAGCAACAACGTTCTGAGATATCTGGCACCCCAGCCTCTGGATTTGTCCTAATCCTTGATCATAGTAGTCACTAACGTACATGGAAAGAGCCCCAAAGCTTTGGAATCTTGACTGACTGGGTTCAATCATTGGCTGAATATCAGTTGTAGCTTAAAGCTATTGTAACAGTGATCTATTCAAACATCTACTGTTATGGTAAGTTTATCTACACAACTGCACTTTCCTTTTACTCCTCCATAACTAGTTCTGCACCTATATGACACTCTGTGGACAAAAATATTTGTAGAAGTCCTGTTATCACTTATGCCTTTAACACATATTTTTTATCTACCTTCAGTTTTTTCCCATCTTCCCTGCATAATTCAGCTTATTTGTGTTCTTCCTACAAAATTATTTTCTTTTTTCTTATGTATTTCTTCTTCTGTATTACTGCAAACCCACTAATTTTGATCAACCTGAAAGTTAGGAGCAGGAATGGGATAACATAAACTCTTTTTTTATATGGGATCCAAAGTACTGTATCCCACTGCTTTATTTTTAACCTTTCCAATTGCCTTCCTTCCAAAACTGACACTTACATACTGGTTGCAATATATCCCCATTTAAGTGGAAGCCTTTCATCAGATTACCCCTTACTTCACTTAAAATTCTGATCATACCGTTATGTCACAAACAGCGCAGCAGTACTTTCAGCTTTCATCTCCAGCTGGACAGAAGCTGTGAATTTAGCAGTGAGTTAGGTTTTTTCCCACTATCATCACTGACCAAGTTATGACCCCGAGAAAGCTCAGAGCACTAATACCTACCATACTGTTTGGCAGAAGATGATATCTATCATTGGTATCAGTGCTTGCAGATTGTATGAGATACTATTATACATGTCCTACCACATTCTTGGAATTTTAAGCATCCAGTCCCTTTCTAATATTTTCCATATTGTTACCAGTGAAATCCAAAGTTTTGCACTACACCCCTATCAGGATCCTTGCTTTCTAAATTATTTTACAAAGGATTATTTGTAATGACTCTCATCTATGCATAGGTGTGTCATGATTGTAGATAGGGTGGAAAAGCTTAGCAATTAGGAGGCAGCAGTCTGCATGGATAAAAAGTCAGACAGAATGCAATGGCAGATTAGAACCACATGGCATTCCAATCTGTCCATCCTACTACTCAAGGAAAATGTTTTAAGGAGATAAATGGTAATTATAATTACATGGTTCTTATATAGGCTTCTTTTTGCTCTAAATGCCTTGTAAAGTTTATTACTGCACCTTTCTGAAAAGCTTTCCATGCTACCCTATCCTTTTAGGAAAATAATATTTTTCATATCCCATTTAAATAATTCTAACTCCTTCTGCTTTTTAAATTGTGCCCATTGTTTTAGCACAATTCTTTTGTTCAAAAATATGCCACTATCTTTAACTTTTCCATTTTTGCAAGAAACTTGAAAGAGTCTTAATATGTTTCAGTTATAATAGTTTGAGTCTTTATTTTGGGAGCTCAGTGTCATTATAGATGCATTTATAAGGCTTGACAGTGCTGCCATTTATTAGTTTGGTCAGTCCAACAGCAACATAATATCTGCATTACCTTGATGTGATCCTCAGAAAGTCATGAATATATCACACTGCCTTGTAAATCTATCTAAAGAAATTACACATACAACATACTGAGAAAAGCCTTTCAGAATAAAATTGCATATGCAGACTAGGTCCGTATTTTTCTTGGTAAAGACTGCACCTACTCAACTCTTTTACCAACATTTTTATTTTAATTTTGACATTGTGTTTAAGATTAAACCATGTATGTTTACTACTTTTCTAGCTTTATTGTTTACACATTATGTGTTTAAAACTCCTTTGTCCTTACTCGAGAGTTCAAATAGATAGCGCTTTGTTATTTTTCTTTGTTTAAATGTATCTATGCCGCTTTGTGCTTTAAATTTAATTTCTGAGTCTGGCTTACTTATTATTAATAATGCTGTGTGTACTCAGAAGGGATCTGCTGGTTAAAGGATGATTAGATATTTACTTTTCGAGAAAGAAACCTAATGCAGAGCTACAATAAATATAGAATAAGGAGGAAAAAAACAGTTTTCAATCATCCTTTGACAAAGATAATATACACCACACTGCTGTACATGGTGATTGGTATGTGCATGTATGCAATTTGCCCTGCAGCTCTTTGGTTTGCTCACTTTGTTCCTCTCCTGCATCTGTCCCCAACCACTATGCCACTCTGTATATTTACAGAGTATATGCCACACAATCCTGTTTTGTACCTCTCCAATAACAGGCATTGCCATAGATTTGTGATCAACTCCCAACAGTATCCCCCGGATTCACAAATCTTCTGTGCAGGACTAGCTTAGTCCTGCATGGAAGTGCCTGCATAGGAGCAGGACGGCAGCAGGCCATGCATATTAATGAAGGTGTGCTGCCCAAGCTACTAGACTCACACGGAGCATGTACGAGTGCAGGGGGCATGTCTGAGAGCAGAGTTCTCAGAATAAAAATGCCCCTGCAATGTAGAACAGCAGAAAGTGATAAGAAATGCGCGAGATTGCTAATCGGTGTCCGCATATCCCCAGCAACAGTTCCCCATGTCTACAACAGCAACAGTACATAAAAAGTAAATGAAGAAACTTTGTATTTATTTATTTTTTATAAATCCTAGTACAGCTAACCATAGATGTGTGGGAGTGCCCTTTGCTTAGCTACGGTTAAAGCAGCTTAAAAGGCTGAAGAGGGCAACAAGGAAGATATATGCAAATGAAGCAGCACAGCAATAGTGCAGTGGGCAGAGCATCCGCCTAATTAACAGGCATTCCCGGTACGAGTCCCACTATAGCACAGTCTATTTTACATGGTAAAGCATGTTATAACAAATATTTTTGTTGCAAAACCCACTAAATAACACATGTTTATGAACTAGAGTACTGCAGGAAATGCACATGTGAAGTATCAGTGTTATAATGAATAAGGCACTAGTAAGCAGGTTGAAGCACAACTAAGCAGTAGTAAGCATATATAAGCACTAGTAAGCATGTTTATGTTCGTTTGCACAGGGGTAAGCACTGCCTACACAGATTAAGCAATGTGGAAGCTAGCTGAGAATAAGAAACTGTAACCAGATGTTAGCAGGGCTTACTTCTGCGCAAACCCACGCAAACCTGCTTACAACTGCTTTAAAGTGCCGTAATCACTCTGTATCCAACAGCCTATGTTCTGCCCAGAAACAAAATAAACAACTGCTGCAAGACTCGAACCCAGGACCATGCACAAAGTGATTTACCACTAAGCCATGCCAGACATACATATATCTGATGTTGTCAGAAACATAACATCCAGCCTAGTCATGCAACAGTACAGAGAATGTATACCAACATCTAGATGTATGTGTGTGTGTAAATATATTAATATCTAAACAGATACAACATTTCTATATATGTAGTTTATATATATATATATATATATATATATATATATATATATATATATATATATATATATATTTATATATATATATATTAATACTCAGAAGTATATACATATATATAATTATATATGAACATATATACATGCAAATGCCGACATCTACACATATATATGTCAACACCTATATGTCCACATATACACATCAAGTTACATATATGTATGCAAATATATATCTCCATAGATATATACGGACATAGTTATAAATATGTAAGCAAATATATATACCTATATAGCAATATATGGCCATGCATCTGTACATAACAATGGTAGATTTACAGAAACATATATGTTCACATGCACCATTAATGGGGTTGAGAGACCCCAAACAATATATGTCTTGTACAAATTGGCATACCCCTCCCACAGCCAAACATGTCCACCCTGCAATACATTACCAAGTTTATTTTATTTTAATTGTTTTATTTAAATAGGGATTTAAATTCTTCTTCTTTTATGTTTCACTTATTTATATTTCATTCCCCTCTCCCCCACCCACTAAGCAGGCTGACCAGTACAGGCCCATCCAACCCAGCCTCTCCTTGACCCATATTTTCTTTACCCACAGTTCGGCCTCCCCCCTCACTGCACACACACAGCCACCATCCCTTCTCTGGTTACTGGCCCGTAGCAACCACACCACCACACTTTGCCCACCCTCCACTCCTCATCCCCTCAGGACATATCATGAACATTGTCCTGACCCAAGTATCTTCGGTCTTCCACACGGTGTAGTCCATGCACATATGAACACAGCTATGCTTACCTCTGCAGACATGAGGTTACTGCAAAGAATAACACCTAATTTTTGGGTCGTCCCGCATGGGACAAATTTATTCTTGGTAATAACAATAGACTTCACGGGTGACTTTGTTTACACCAATGGTTTTATTTTTAGGTATCGCAAAACATACATGGTTCACAAGGTTGCCTGGTATGCAAACAATACCTAATAGGAACATCTAATTCAGGTATACAGGAAACAGTACTTTTCCATTAAACCCCTACCATGCGGTTTCGCGGCCAGATCGGCGTGTCTCGCCTTTATTTTACACAGATGTGCATACTGAACAGAGTACATGGCCACCAGTATTATATTTATGTATACCTTGTCTGACCTGATAGCAGTGTCTTTTTTGGTTATGGAGCTATTCACCTGCTTGCCAAGTACCCACATTGAAAAAATATCACTCACTTTTGTATGGTGTTTGCAACACAACTCTACCTGCCTTAATTGTACATACTCTTGTCTTTTGAATATGCAGACTACTGATGGAAGAATGTTGCATGCTGCCAAAAGAAATATATTCATTGCTATATCCCAATATATCTGTAAAACCCCAATGTAAAATACAACAATGAACATGCACTCATGATGACACGCTTTGAAATGTATGCGAACAGTTAAGAAGAACAATAAGGTCCTTGGCAGAGGTCTTTAATGCAGTAGTAGGACGTGGAGTGTGAGAATTACAGAAGTGTCATTATAGAAGTGTAACTGCAGTGGCTATTTTTTTCCTGACGAAAACAATAAACCTCACAGCAACCATCTTGACATTTCATCACCCCTTGCAAGGAGGACAGATGGTAAATGATATACGCAAACTCAACAGCCTTAAAGTTAAAGCCCTGACCTCTAAAGTAAATGACAAATTCAAGAGAAACAACACAGCATACATACGTCAACACTGAATAACCTAGGCACATGTTACGAATTCACACATGATGGCAGCCAGTGTATTTGTAAACACTGCATAAAAAGGATCTGCACAGCTCACTGAGCAATAAGGCGAGACACGCTGATCTGGCAGCAAAACAGCTTGGTAAAGGTTTAACGGAAAAGTACCCAGGAAATACACATCCATGTATACACACGGCACTACAGGTTCCTCTCCTGATAACTAAATTATGAAGATACACTGCTTTAAAGTGCCTTAATCACTCTGTATCCAATGGCCCGTGTTCTTCCCAGAACAAAATAAATAGCCTCTGAAAAGTTCAAATCCAGGATCATGCACACCATCCACTAAGTGATTTAGCACTAAACCATGCCAGATATAAATAATTCTGATGTTTTCAGTAACATAACATCCAGCCCAGTCATGCAACAGTGCAGAGAATGTATACCAACATGTAGATGTATGTGTGTGTAAATGTATACCAACATGTAGATGTATGTGTGTGTAAATATATTAATATCTAAACAGATACTACATATATATATATATATATATATATATATATATATATATATATATATATATATATATATATATATATATATATATCTAGGGTCTATATTAGAACATCGAAGTTTCATGTCTTCGAATGTTCTAATCCTGACAGCTAGTAACCGAAAACCGGTAAGACCGACAATTTAAAACATCGCATTTTTTTCTAGGGAAAACATTTGCTGTTCCAAAGCACATACACACAACACAAACACACCAAACAAACAGCAATCCACACACATACACCTAAAATCTTACATCTAAACCTACACTAAACTGTATATACACCACTATCTACCCACTTACCTTAACCCGAACCCTAACCCTAAGGTCTGTCACTATCGCACACACACCTCACCCGCGCCCTAACCCTAACTCAGCTATCCCACCCTAACCCTCATGCCCACACAATCGCACACTTACCTGAACCCGACTGTAAATTTCCACCACAGAGCTGAAAATAGCAAAGCGACAGGAACGGACAACCTAATTCTTTCCCTAGGAAAGAATTCAGTTATCTAAAACTTCGCAATTTTCAGCTTTCGCTTATTAGGTGTCGATATTAGAACATTCGAAGACGTGAAACTTCGATGTTCTAATATAGACCCTATATATATATATATATATATATATATATATATATATATATATATAGTCAGAAATATATACATAGATATAAATATATATGAGCATATATACATGTAAATGGTGACATCTGCACATATATATGTCAACACCTATATGTCCACATATACACAGCAGGTTACATATATGTACGCAGATATATATCTCCGTAGGTATATACGGACATAGTTATAAATATGTAAGCAAATATATATACCTATATAGGTATATATGGGCATACATCCATAGATAGCAATGGTAGATTAACAGAAACATATATGTCCACATGCACCGTTAATAGGGTTGGGAGGCCCCAAACAATATACGTCTTGTACTAATTGGCATACCCACCCCACAGCCAAACACGTCCGCCCTGCAATACACTACCAGGTTTATTGTATTTTGTTGTTTTATATAAACAGGGATTTAAATATATTTTCATTTATC